>NC_056731.1:1115113360-1115260860 GCF_019279795.1 Protopterus annectens | reverse complement strand
ATGGGAAGAGATTTTTTTGAGGGGAACAGGTTGCCCTTTTTTTTAAGGTGAGAGTGGGATTTTGGTGAGGGATAGTAGGTATATTTGGGGAGGTAAGTTGGGTAGGATAACAGACAAGACAGACAAGACAGCATACAGGGGCAGTATATGACACAGGTGGGGGGGGGTAAACTCCTTTGATGGGGAGGGGTGTTTGGAAGTCAGAAGCCCATGAGCCCCCTAGTGGAAACAGTGGGTCTGAGGTCCCCACCCATGGGCAGTCACCACTGCACCTTCATGGCCCTGAAAATAGCTGTGCTTGTTGCTGAGTAGGAGGGGCAGGCTGACCCTCTGGTTGCACCACGCAGCCCTCAAGCTGGTGTAGCAGATCTCCAAACTCCCTGCGGAGCTCACTACGCACCAGACCCCAGACCTAATGATTGGTGACAGTATCCTGTCTGCGCCCACCCCATCCTCTGAGGTAGTTCCACAAAAAGGTGGTGCAGGAACAGTTTACAAAGAGGTCTCGGGGTGGGGCCCCAGATGTGCCTTTGCCCGGTGCCATGGCCAGACGAGGTGAGAGAGGTGGGTCTGCTGGGACCAGCCTTCCCAAACGTGCTATGGTGTTTCAGTTTTACAACATATGTGGGTTAGTAATAGTCAGCACTTTCCAGGATTAGGTATAACAGCATGCATATATATTCATATTAAGCTGAAACACCAGATATGGAACAGTTACATAGCAAACAGAACACATGCATATATGGAACCACTGTGGCCATTACAACAGAGTGCAGGGACATTGATGGCAGCATGCCACCAATTTGGGAGTATTTCAACATGGCACATGCATAGAACAAATTTCAATATTTATCAAACAATAGGACATATGTCCCAACAGTAGATTTAATAGTGCACATAACAATTGAGTTGTGTATTTCGTTTATTGTTTCAGATATGGTGGGGGGGAGAAAGATGTCAATTAACAACTTGTATATCCCTGTAGTTTTCATTACTTTCCTAGTCAGTGCTGTGATCTGTACCTTACAGGTATTATTACACTACCCTATGTACTTAGTTTGGACAATGGTATAGATGTAGACAACTATATACATGAACTGCGTTTTACCTGCAGTATACACCTCTTACCTGGTATACCTGTGGAGCTATTGTTTGTTAACACTACCTGACTGTTTCTATGCATATTCCCAGATTTCATGTTGATGTTATGCACATACCTCTCCATCTCTTATTGCACACACTCTGGGCATGTCTTGACAACATGCAGGTGAAACCCGGACATATTTTGACTATTGCCTTCATAAACCTTTGGTGAGTTGTACAATGACAGGTTTGTTTTCATAGACATTTTCCAAATATTTACAGGCCTCACAGTCAGTTATATGATAATAAATGCTGCCTACATGTCAGAGATTAGCACGCAGATATGCCAGGAGGACACAGTAAACAGCCAGCAGATATGGGCCAATTCTCTGGACATTTCGGACAGATCTGTACAGTCAAGGGGTATGATTCTGCATACAGCTTACTACCACTCCCAGGATTCGAACCATGGCTGTCTGTGCTAAAATAACACAGTCTACATCACAGCTGGGTGTGCTATATAGATATTTGCTGTGTATCTTTTCTCTGAATTCTTTCTATAAGTCTCCTGTGGTTTTGCAATCTGATCTTGTAATTCCAACACTCTTATAGAGGGTTTCCTAGACAGTTTTATTATGTAGCACTGTGTGGATGACAGTGATTAGTGATACTGTATTAGTCAGAGATACTACAACACTAACACTGCCATACAATGCCAGACTAAACAGTACCAGTCCAAGATTTCAATCTTTTATTTCTAGGCACAGTTTTTGTTTCTGACAGATCTGTGAGGGGAATGTTTGTTAACACTACTTGAATGTTGTCACTCATATTACCAGATTCCACATTATTATTATGCACGTGTCTCACTCTGTTACTGCACACACTCTGGTCAAAGCTTCACAATATGGGGGTGGAGTTGGATCATGCTTTGCTTATTACTCTCATAACACTTTGGTGAGTTGCTAGAGTGACAGGTTTGTTCTTATGGATATATTCCTGACAGTTATGATGTCTGACAATCAGTTGTATGTCATTATTTGCTGCCTAAACTTCTGGGATCATCCCACTGATTTGCCAGGGGGACAGGGTGTCAGGCAGTGGACTTACACCAATTATCTGGACTTTCTGACAATATCTGTACAGTTGTGAGGTATGATTCTGCATACAGCTTACTACCACTCCCAGGATTCAAACTTTGGCTGTGTGTACTAAAAATACAACACTTCACAGCTCAGTTGAGTGTGCTATTTGGATTATGTTGACTATCTTATCACTGTTTTCTGTCTAAGTCTCTCTCAGTTGTACAATATGACCTCTTGTGATTACAGCAGTCATATACAGACATTCCTACACATTTTATTTATGTAGCACAGTGTGGGTAACAGTGCGTAATACAACAGTACTATTAAGAGATTGCAACACTACATTACCATATGATACCAGAGTAAACACAAGTAGTCCAGCAGTTAGACATGTATTTTATTTTTATTTTATATTTATTGACCGGTATAGTCCGACTGGATGCATGTCCATTTTCAGCGGAGGCCCGGGGAGAAAAGCTCCAAGGGTAAGCAGATACAGCATTACATAATGCCAGCATTACATATTACAAACAGATTATTTACAGAGATTACATAAGTAATTAAGTTAAACAAGTTCCACAGGTTACAGTTAATCCTGAGCACAAGTCAGGATTAAATTAAATTACACAATAAACTGGTTAACAGATTTTTACACATTCTAGAGAGAGTTAGCCAGGCTTGATACATTGACATAGCCAGTTAAGTGACAAATCTTGTTTGAGTCTAGTTTTAAATTGACCTAAGGTGGAAAGTAAGGTAATATCAGCTGGAAGAGAGTTCCAGGATCTACTTACAGAGTTTGCAAAGAGAGAATCACCGGCTGTGTTATTAATTTTGCTAGTCTGAATTAGTAGTTTGTTAGAGGATCGAAGCGGTCTAGGATTGTTATAGGGGGTGATAATATTTTTAAGTGCAGGAGTATTGTCCGGATTATAGAGGATTTTATAGGCCATAATCAGTTGGTTATACTGGATTAGGCTGGGTAGTTCAAGCCAACCAAGCTGATTCAGATTGATGCAATGATGTGTCCTAAAAGGCAGCCCAGTGGCAAACCTGGCAATGTGGTTGTAGCAAATTGAGAGATTGTTAAGGACAGTCTTGTTCAAATTCGAGAGTAGAGGGGATGCATACAGAAGGGTTGAAAGAAGGTGAGAGCGAGCTATGGCAATTTTAGCTGGAGGGGTTAGGAAGGCTTTTATTCTGTAAAGTGACCCTAGTTTTTTATTGATGGTTTTGATAGTTTGGTTAACATGTAGGTCAAATTTGAGATTATTGTCTATGATGACACCTAATAGTTTTGTAGATGGGTCAGGAGAGATTATTGTGCCATCATTTGATTTTATGGTAAAGGTGAAAGCGGTAGACCTACGTGTTGGTGAAAATAACAGCATTTTAGTTTTTTTGGGATTTAGGATCAGACGATGTTCAGAAAGCCAGTTTTCTATTGTATTAAAGGTGGTCTGGGTAGCTGACCATAACTCTACTGGAGATGTGGCTGAGCAAATCAGAGTAGAGTCATCAGCATATTGGATACAGCTGACTTTTGGGATGATAGTATAAAGGTCGTTAATGAAGATGGAGAACAGCAAGGGCCCTAGTAGAGAGCCTTGTGGTACTCCGAGGGTGTTAGGTAGAAGGTTAGAGAGTTTGTTCTGCTAGAGGACAGCCTGCTGTCGACCATTCAGGTAGGATTGAAACCATTGGAGGGCTCCAGTATCTAGACAGAATGTTTACAGGGTGTGGATTAAAAGTTGGTGATCAACCATATCGAATGCCTTGGAAAGATCCAAAAAGAGGGCTGAAGATATATAATTATTGTTGCGATTATGATTTATGGTGTTAGTAAAGGCTAGGAGTGCTGAAGTAGTGCTGTGATGAGGACGGAAGCCATGCTGAGTGTCTGCCATAAGGCGATTTTGGATTAGGTGGTTTATGAGTTGTCTATGAATACATTTTTCCATAATCTTTGCAAGTGGAGAGAGTATAGCTATTGGCCTATAATTGGAGAATTCAGTAGAGCTGCCTCCTTTGTGAAGTGGGATTACATAGGATATTTTCCAGATGGTGGGAATTTTAGCTTCTACTGTGGTTCGATTGATTAGTATTGAGATGGGGTAAGCAATAGCATCAGCTGATTTTTGTAGGTACTCGGCTGGGAGTTGATCAGCAGAAAGTGTAGTAGGTTTTAATTTTTTGATCAAGGTACGGATAAGTAAAGTGGCGACTGGTTGGAAGCTGAATGCAAGTAGGCTTCTAGGGGTGCTACTTTCAGGACCAGGGGAGCTAGGTGGTAGTTGGCTAGCTAGGGCTTGAATTGTCTCAGTAAAGAATCGGCTAAAACTATCAGAAACATCTTCAGGGGTTTTATCAATAATAGTAGCAGGGATTGGGGTTGAAGTTTGTCCAGGATGTAGTATATTATTTAAACCTGCCCAAAACTTCTGAGGGTTATTTTGATTTACTGTCTGTAAATTACAGTAGTATTGTTTTTTGTCTTGTAAAATTGATTTTTTGGTTTCGTTCCTGGATTGCCTGTATTTAATGCGATCTTGAGGGTCTTTAGAAGAACGCCATAAAGCCCATGCTTTGTTTCTAAGGGTAATTTTGAGTTTAGACTCTATAGAAAGCCATGGTGCAGTTTTTGCCTTGGTTCTCTTTGAACAAACAGGTGCATGCAAATCAAGGATCTCAAGGAATTTGTTATTAAAGTATGCTACTGCTTCCTCTAAGTGGAGGTGTTTTAGAATAGACCAATTACATGAGTTTAGTTCTTGTTGGAATTTGGCAGGGTCAAAGTTTTTATTGTTTCTAACCTTTCTGAGTAAGGGTTGTTGGGAATTAATGGTTTTGTGCTTAATTACATATGTGAGAAGGTGATCGCTTAGGCCATTAAGGAGGGTACCAGAGGTGTACAGTTGGGGGTGACTGTTTATGAGAACCCAGTCAAGTATACTTTCTTTTTGGTTGGGTTTACCTATCCTGGTAGGGGTGGATATGATGTGTGTAAATGCATGCAGGTTAATATGGGTGGTTGGGGATTCTAAGGAACAGGTGCCCCAGTCTATGTTAAAGTCTCCAAGTGGTAGGGTTTCTTGGGGGTAGTGACATGAATACCAGTGCAGGATATCTTCAAATGCAGATATATTGTTACCTGGGGGAATGTACATACAGATGATATTAATGCATTTATTTTTATTAAGTTGCAATTTGGTGGCAAGAATCTCAGAGTTATTAATCTGAGGAGGTTATATTACATCTATGGTGACATTCAACTCAGATTTATAGAGTACAGCTACCCCACCCCCCTTCCTCGAAGCACAATCCAGCCTGTGTATTGTCAGGCTGTTAACCTTTTATTTACATACAACCTATATGAGACTCTTCCTGCCATATTTTCTGATTTATTCAGTACATGCCATACATAATACAGGTTTTACACTGGCAATTAACTTTCTACTACTTTTAGATTTATTTCTAATGACAGTACATGCAAGAGTATTACTAACCTGCCTTGTGATGCAACCTCTGCAATCTACAGGCATGGGCTTCCTGGTTCACAGCCCACTCGTCTGCCACTGTCAAAGACATAAGAGGAATATTTAGCCATACATATCCATAATACACATGAGCTGGCGATTATTAAATAGGTAGTAGACTGATACTTACACAAGGCTGGGACAACACCGTCCACCTAACCTCTTGGATCCACTAATCCAAGAGCTCCCTCTATCTCTGTTTCAGGTCAGCATAGTGATGCCTGATCTGCTCACCAGTTCAAGGTATGCCAGTGGCACTGGTGAGGTCACTGGTGAGACAGTCCCAGGCTTCTGCTTTATATTGGGAACCCTGGTACTAGCCCTGCAGCAGTCTCTGGTCATGGTCTTTAACAAGGAGTCCTGCCATAACTTTGGACACCTGGATGCCCCAGTGCTGCACCCAAAGGTGCACTCCTTCTCCCACACTGGTCATAGTGCCTACAGGAGGAAGCTGCAACCAGTTATAAGATGTATTCCCACATTTGGGGTTTAAATAGGGCCGATTTCCCACACTTTGCCATGATTGGATGGTTTTGAAAATGCTAAGCTATAGGCAAACCTGCTTACCTAAGGTTGGCATTACTTAAAGGGGTATACCAATGTGCAAACTGATTTAGCTGGCTTACACATTGCTTACACCTAGTATGCAGGGCTGTGCAATGCTTAGTGTTGCTTAATTTTTAATTTGCACACTATTTGCTGTTTGGCATTGGTTTATTATTCATTACATGTTATATATGTGTTTGGTATCCATGATTCATGTGTATGTACACTGTACGGGGTCCTTGTGTTTATTAGGAGATTTCAACAGTTTATTACAATGACACCTCACATCTGGACTTAATGCAATACTCCAGTTCACATATTTATGTTATGTAGTAGGTTATACAACATAAAACTGTATATAGATTCCTTTCACATGTTAAGTTTGATTTTCCTATAGTGAGGATCTGTTTGGTGATACCTCAGTCTTATGTACTGCTGTGATGGCTTACTGGTTAATTACTGTGACTATAGTGTACAGGGTCCTGGGTCCAAGTCCTGCAAGGGTTGTTTATTTTGTTGCAGGGCAGAACAGTGGCTGTTGGATACATAGTGATTAAGGCACTTTTAAGCAATTGTAAGCGGGCTTGCTTGGGTTTGCGTGACATTAAGCAATGCTAGCTTCGAGTTAAATATGCTTACAGAGGTTTAGCTTCAGAATTGCTTAACCTGTGTGCATATTGCTTACCCCTGTGCAAACAGGCTTAAAACCACTTACTGCTGCTTAAATATGCTTACTCCCACTTACTACTGCTTAATAGTGCTTACTCCTGCTTACCTCGCGCACTAATTTAGATAGAAATGTAACATGGTTTTTGGGAAGGTGGTGGATTTGGACACTCTATGGATTTATCATTCATTACACATTATACCTTCAATTTGTATCCCCTGATTCATGTGTACATATACTGTATGGGGCACTTGTGTTTATCCGTGGATTTTACAACATTATTACAATGACACCTCACATCTGCATTTAATGCAGTACTCCATTTCGCAAATATATTTTATTTAGTAGGGTATACAACAAAAAATATTGTTCATAAAGTGATTTGACATGGAAAATGGAATTTACTGGAGTGAGAATTGAACCGAGAATGACTGCTCATAAGGTGAATGCTCTGACCACTACACTATTGCAGTACTGCTTCATTTGCATGTATCTTGATATTTATCTTCTTGCGCCATTTAAGCTACAGTATGCATAGCTAAGCAACAGGCAAACCTGCGCACCTACAGTTAAATTTAATCTGTTTGATGAAAAAAAAAGGTGTTTATATTATTATAGTTTAAATATTGCTCTTATAAACTTGGGGTGTTGCTAGGGTAATGGGATTTGTTTTTATGTACATTTTCTGACTGTGGTGTTTGTTTTTCTATGGACTTTACCCTCAGGAATTAAGGGATGGCTGAAATCCCTATGCACAGAATACCAGCCCTATTTTCAGATATGATTATGCATACATGGAATATTCCTAGTCTATCATGTATGCACAACTGTAGTGATGTCTGACTTCACTGGCTAAATACCCTATGAGCGGTCTCGCTCATTGTAATTGCCAAACGGCAGTTCTTGACTACGGGGGCATGTATATTGTGAGAACTCTGCTCTCAGACACGCCCCCTGCACTCATCCATGCTCCATATCCATTTAGGATCTGAGGCAGCATGCCTTCATTACTATGCAGGGTGTGCTGCCATACTGCTCCTAAGCAGTCACTTCCATGCAGGGATAAGTTATTCTTACAAGGAACCTTACTGAATCCAGGGGAGTATCTCATTCCATATATAGCATTCCAGTAAGGAACCATTGACACTATCTTCATGACTGTGCCATGTCCTTTTTAAATTCTCCATAACTTAAATGATTAAGTGTGACTCAGTCACTTACAGAAATAATAAAGGGAAGTGTTAATCAAAATGCCAGACCAAACATTTACAACAGTCTACTTTATAATGTGTTACTCAAATCCAGCACACAATTCATACCTAAATTAAAGGGGAGCATATTTTCTTTATTTTTACATACTAGCCACCCAACAAACCTCCATAGAGATATTTCTTTCTTAAAGTCCCTGTTCACTTTTCCTATGCTTAAACAGTAACAAACGAAACTGCTATATAAGGATGATAGCAATGCAATAAGCAACATAAACCTAGGGTTCATGAATAATAACATTTACTTTAATTGTTGGGAGGAAGCAGCAGCTAATAGGCACAAGTTTTGGGATTGTATGTATGTACAGACCATTCAGACTTGTTTGTGTAATATAAGAGCACAGACAGCAGGCACAGATTTGGGAACTGCATGCATGAGTAAACTAAGTGGGTTAGTTTAAATCATGTAATAGCACAGCCAACAGGCACAGATTTAGGGATTTAAGGTATGCACACATGTATGAAATAACTGGATTAGTTTACATCATATAATAACACAGATAGCAGGCACAGATTTGGAGATTGCATACATGCTTGAACTAACTGGATTAGTTTACATCATATGACAGCACAGACATCAGGCACAAATTTGGAGATTGCATACATGTGTAAACTAACTGGATTAGTTTACATCATATAATAGTACAGGCAGCAGACACAGTTTGGAGATTGCCTGCATGTGTAAACTAACTGGATTAGTTTACATCATACAGTAGCAGAGGCAGCAGGTAAAGATTTTGGGACTGCATGATTTTTTCAACTTCCTAGACTAGTGTACTTCATATAATAACAGTAAAATCCCCCCAAAAATATAGGCTAATTTGTGCTATAGAGTGTCGATTCTTCAGGAATCAGCATGTTCCGTGTATTGCAGTTAAGAAACACAATTCTCATGAATTCACCTTCACTAAATTGTTCCACATCCACAAAATTATTTTAGCAATAAAAGATTCTTCTGTTTACTTCAACTTTCTGCCTAGAAGTGTGAATAGCCCTTTAAACATCTGCAGACACTGTAAAGTAGAAATATAATTTGGTATGCCTCTGGGCATGTGACAAACAAAGATAGTTTTCAAAGGAAAAGAAAAAGGAAAGTGTCAGCATAAATTAATAAACCATGAGGGCCACAAAAAGGAAATAACAAAGTGACAGTTAATGCGAAACATCGGCAGAACACAGCAAACATTATCACATTTGCTTTTAGTCAGAGAATCATGTATTTAAGAGCTGCAAAGATGATTTCTTAGACATATTTCCTAAAGAGAATGTCAGAAAAATGTCATTATCAAATCTTAGAAATATGACTCTTTGCATTTGGTGTACATCACAAGAAATGCATTTTCTATATTACAGACTGAGATTGCAAAGTAAAAAAGCCACCAAATAGCTGTGAACCTTGTGCGAAGAAGACAAAAGGGATTTATCAGCATAAACACAATCAACACATATACAAACAAGGTTAGGATGGTTTGCTGTTCACTCACATAAAGTTATAAAGTAAACTGCAAAAAATATGGCACTGGCAGTTTGCGACAATTTTCCTATTAATTTACTGTGGTATTTCAAACACATATATTCAATTTTCAGTGATGTAGCCAGGTATATATGAAGTGTGCTCTGGCACATACAAACAATTTATTTAACTGATTAATTTATTTCATGGTGTTCATTTCTAAATATTTATTTATTTATTTATGACTCTAACTTTCATAGATGTGTCTTGACTTCTGACTGGATTTATATACTTGGAAGGGTCAAAGGGCATGGAGCACAGATCTTGTTACATTCTTCAGTAAAGTCACTTTGGATTTTTCCTTCTTGATTGGCTGCTAGTCTAGAACGCACATTAATTTCCAACTGGCCTACGAAGTGCACAAGGCAGTTAAATTTGCTATTCCTGCATTTTTCTTTCTCTCTTTTGAATGTGAAGATAGACTAGATAACTATCTGTATCTCGGCACTGCAACAAATTAAGATCTCAGCCTCTGGAAGCAGTTTAGAACAATGGATAGTGTCAGGGAATGAAGAAGGTTCCAGCGAATGCTTCAATGGCTTGTATTATTTGTTTGTGAAAGCCTAGGTTTAGTAGCAGTGGAGCATTAGTAATGCTACATTTCTGGCTGATATAAAGGCATACTTAATGAATATTTGGTATTGCTACCAAACTATAACTGTTAATTATATTTTAAAAGCATCTGATAAAAGGATCAACACAAGAAAGAAAACAAAGCCAGACAAATGAAATACTTAAATACTAATGATATGTCTGTAGACACACTATCAGGAGAGAGAGAGAGAGAGAGAGAGAGAGAGAGAAAGAGAGACAGAGACAGCAAGAGCAACATATTTGTTTATTTGTTTGTTTGCTTATTTGTTTAATTCTTTTGTTGTGGCTGGTCTGCAACCTCAAAGTTCCTGTAAGCATCTACCCTCATCAATGCCATAAATTCATGTAGGTTCACCCAGGTTTATTCCAACTACCCTGGGTCCATCAACCCCACAATTAGCTGATAATAGCGAGTATTATGGGGGATGAGCCTGGCAGATACCACTGCTGTTTGCTGAGGAAGCTTTGCCCTTATCTTTCTCTCTCCATGCATGTGCTCTACATTTTCAGAGATGAACATGCAACTGGTTCTTGACAGGAGTGAGTGGGTGACGGCCTATGGAGAGTCACCCAGCCCCTAGACAGAATGTTTTGCGAATCTTCTTGTCACCACGGGAGAATCTAATGTTGGGGAGCAGCCTAACTGTGCATCCCCATCTATCACCCAAGAAAGGGGAAGCAGGCCATGCCTTGTCATTCTTTTCACTCCCCACACTGACTCCAGCAGATGCCCAAGCAGCTGGTCAACTAGACTTGCCAAATCAGAGTCAGAGCTCATCATCCCTCTGTACCATCAAAGCCGGAGCAAGAGGATTTCTTAACATCATTTGAGTAACGTTTTTGTATCATGTGACTATTCGTATACCTCTCAACTGTACAGATTTTTGCAGAATGTCCAGAATTTTGCCTCATGTTTTTGGTCTGTTTCTCATAAAATTTATTGTTTTTTCTGGCAAATCACCAAGCATTAAAGTCACTAAGTAATGACAGACATTCAAGTTTCAGACTAAATATCCTTCAGACAATGCATTCTAACACAAATCCTGTTATTATAGCAATATTTTAACTTATAAGAGCAATATTTAAAATATGTCCGTATTTTTGAGCCTCTGCTCTCCTATTATTTTAGGCTTTGTCCAGATTTCTTGTGTTAAGAGGTTGAGCAGTATGGCTAATGTTTTTAAAACAAATAAATACATATTAAAAACATTTGCTTATAGATTTATTTATTTATCTTTTATTTTTTTGTAAGATAGATAACAAATCTGCATACTGGGTTTGTTTTGTTTAACTTAAAAATGAGTTGTAACATGAATATTGAATGATTGTAGTCACTATGTTCTGTCCTTACCAATCGTCGTTTTTCTCTGTATCTCATCCTTTGCTTAAAAATGGCAAAAAACAGCTTTGCTGGCATAGGATGTACAAGAGAAAGTTATGTCCATGAGCATTTGCATACACAATGTCATGCCTCGCAGTTGTTAAAGTAGGAAAATACATCTTCTAGCATTAGCGAGTACGTCTCTACATTTGTATATGGGATATATAAACATGTAGTAGAGAACAAGCCAGGAAGTGGTAATGACCCTTATAAACATTGTTTATTTATATGAAGCATGGATGTCTAAGACAGACAACACGACATTGTAACATGTGGCATTTACGTTTTTGAAATAATCAAGAGACACAACATATACCCCCAGATTTACTAATCTTCTGTGCAGGACTAGCTTAGTCCTGCATGGAAGCGGCAGATTAGGAGCAGGACAGCAGCGCGCCATGCATATTAATGAAGGCACGCTGCTTGAGCTCCTAATCTTACACGGAGTGTGTAAGAGTGCAGTGGGCATGTCTGAGAGCAGAACTCGCAGAATATACATGCCCCTGCAATGAAGAAGAGCAGAAATCCCTAAAAGAATGAGCGAGACCGCTCATAGGTGTCCGCATACCCCCCAGCAACATTCCCCCATGTGTACAAGAGCAATAGTAAACACAATATAAAAAGTTTGTTTTTTTATGAAACAGATTAAATTTAACCATAGGTGCGCGGGCTTGCCCATCGCTTAGCTACAGTTAATGCAGTTTAAATGGCAGAAGATTATAAAAAGGAAGATATATGCAAATGAAGCAGTATAGCAATAGTGTAGTGGGCAGATCATTCACCTTACAAGCAGTCATTCCCAATTCGAGTCCCACTGTAGCACATTCCATTTTCCATGTCAAATCACATTACGACCAATATTTTTAGTTGCATAATCTACTAAATAACATATATTTGTGAACTGGAGTACTGCATTAAATGCAGATTTGAGGTGTCAGTGTCATAATGTTGCAAAGTCCACAGCTCCATATAGTATATGTACACGGGAATCAGGGATACAAATGAAAGGTAAAATGTGTAATGAATGATAAATCCATACAGCTTCCAAATCCCCCACCTTCCCAAGAACCATTAGACATTGCTGTCTATAAATTAGTGCAGTGGTAAGCGGGAGTAAGCATTAGTAAGCAACTGTAAGCATATTTAAGCAGTAGTAAGTGGGAGTAAGCATAGTTAAGCAGTAGTAAGTGGGTTTAAGCCTGTTTGCATGGGGGTAAGCAATGCACACACAGGTTAAGCAATATGAAAGCTAACTCTCTGTAAGCATATTTAACCAAAGGTTAGCATAGCTTACCCTCGGCAAATCTGCTCATACCCACTTACAAATGCTTAAAAGTGCCTTAAACACTCTGTATCCAACAGCCGCTGTTCTGCCCAGCAACAAAATAAACAGCCTTGCAGGTCTTGAACCAAGGACCCTATACACTATAGTCAGAGTAGTTAAACACCAAGCCATTACAGCAGTACATAAGATTGAGGTATCACCAAACAAATCCTCACTATAGTAAAATCAAACTGAACATGTGAAAGGAATCAGTATACAGTCATATGTTCTATAACCTATTACATAACATAAATATGTGAACTGGCGTACTGAAGTAAGCCCAGATGTGAGGTGTAATTGTAATAAAGTATTGAAGTCCCTATTAAACACAAGGACCCCATACAGTGTATGTACACATGAATCATGGATACCAGGCATATATATAACATGTAATGAATAATAAATTAATTTTAAAAAGCAAATATAATACAAAGTAAATATTAAGCAATGCTAAGCATTGCACAGGCCAGCTTAGTAGGTGTAAGCAATGTTTAGGCAAGCTAACTCAATTTGCCCAGTGGCATACCCCTTTAAACAATGCCAGCCTTAGGTAAGCAGGTTTGCCCATAGCTTAGCTTTTTCAAAACTGTCCAATCACAGCAAAGTGCGGGAATCCGGCCCTACTTAAACCCAACAGGTGGGAATACATCTCATAACTGGTTGTAGCTTTCCCTTGCAGGCACCATGTCAGGAAGGGGAGAGGGAGTGTGCTTTCAGGTGCAGCGCGGGGGCATCCAGGAGTCCAGAGTCATTTGCAGGACTCCTTGTCAAAGACCATGAGCAGAGACTGCTGTAGGGTGAGTACCAGGGTTCCCAATATAAAGCGGAAGCCTGGGACCATCTCACCCATGACCTCACCAGTGCCACTGGCATACCCTGAACTGGTGAGCAGGTCAGTCATCACTATGCTGACCTGAAGCGGCAAAAGGGAGATCTCTTGGATCAGTGGAACCAAGGGGCTAGGATGGTAGGGTAGGTCCCAGCTGTGTGTAAGTATCACTCCACCACCTGTTTAATAATTGCCAGCTCATGTCTAATATGGATAGGTATGGCTAAATATTCTTCTTATGTCCTTCACTGCGGCAAATGAGTGGGCTGCGAACCAGGAGGCTCATGAATGTCGCTTGGAGAGGTTGTGACGTGAGCCAGGTTAGTAATACTCATGCATGTACTGTCATAGGAAGTAAATTTAAAAGTATTAGTAAGTTAATTGCCAGTATAAAACTTGCATTGTTTAAGGCAAGTACTGCATACACCAGAAATATGGCAGGAAGAGTCTCATATAGGTTGTATGTAAATAAAAGCATAATAGCCTGACAATAAAGGTCTAACTGCTGGACTGTATGTGTTTACTCTGGTATCATATGGTAATGTAGATTTGCAATTACTTAATAGTACTGTTGTATTAAGTACTGTTACCCACACTGTGCAACATAAATTAAAAATGTGTAGGAATGTCTATATATGACCGTTGTAATCCCCAGACGTCAGCTAGTACAACTGGGAGAGACATAGACAGAAAACAATGAAAAGAGAGACAACAAAATCCAAATAGCACACACAACTGAGATGTGAACTGTTATATTTTTAGCACACACAGTCATGGTTCAAATCCTGGGAGTGGTAGTGGTTTGCATACCGAATCATACCTCACAACTGAACAGATATGTCCAGAATGTCCTGTATATTGGCCCATATCTGCTGCCTGTCACTGGGTGCCCCTGGGAGTGGGATGATCCCAGATGTATAGGCTGCAAACAAGAAATACAACTGACTGTCACACATGTATAAAAACAAACCAGTCACTCTAGCAACTCCCCAAACTGTTATAAGAGTAATAAGTCAAGTATGTCCCATCTACACCCCCATGTTGACAAGCTGTGACCAGAGTGTGTACAGTAACAGAGTGAGATGTAAGTGCATAATACTAATGTAAAACTGGTACTTTGTGTGGCAACATTCAGGTAGTGCTAAGAAACATTGCTACTACAGGTACGTCAGATATGAACACTGTGCCGAGAAATAAAAGCTTGATACCCTGTACTGGTACTGTTTACTCTGGTATTGTATGGCATTGTGAGTGTTGCAGTTGCTCTAAATAATAAGGTATCATGATCACTGTCACACACTGTGCTACACAATATAACTGTCCAGGAAATCCTCTATAAGAGTGTTGTAAGTCACTAAAGGTTGAAGAGGACAATAGTCTACATATATCCCGGTTCACCTGCATGTGGTCAAGACATGGCGAGAGTCTGTGCAAAAAGAGATGGACAAGTATGTGCATAACATCAACCTGGAATCTGGGAGTATGTGTAGAAACAGTTAATGTTAACAAACAATTCCTCCACAGGTATACCAGGTAAGAGGTGTATACTGCAGGTAAAACCAGTTCATGTATATAGATGTCGACAGCCATATCACTATCCAAACTAAGGCAATAGGGTAGTGTAGTAATACTTGTAAGGTACAGATAACAGCACTGACTAGGAAAGTAATGCGAACTACAGGAATATACTAGCTGTTAATTGACATCTTTCTCTCCCCCACCATATCTCCAACAATACACTAAATACCCACCTCAACTGGTACATGATGACTCCACTATAATGTTGGGACATATGTCCTATTGTGTGATAATTATTTAAATCTGTTTCTATGCATGTGCTATGTTGAAATACTCCAGCACTGGTGACATGGTGCCATCAATGTACCTGAATGCTGTTGTTATCACCACTGTGGTCCCATATATGCATGTGTTCCGTTTGCTATGCAACTGTTCCATATCTGGTGTCTGGGTTAATGGGAATATCTATGCATGCTGTTATACCTAATCCCAGAATGTGTTGACTATTACTAACCCACATATGTTGATAAACCATAAACACCATAGCATGTATGGGAATGCGGGTCCCAGCGGACCCACCTGTCCCACCTCAGCTGACCGTGGGACTGGGCACCAGCATGTCTGGGCCGAACCCGGGATGTCCTTGTCTATTGGTCCTGCACCACCTTCGGGTGGAACCAGCTCAGGGGATGGGGCTTGCCCCCGTTGGGAACAGGCATGGACAGGAACCAGTCACTTGTCACCAGGTCCGGGTCGTGGTGCATAGCAAGCTCAATCAGCAGTTTGGAGATCTGCTACACCAGCTTGAGGGCCAAGTGTCATGACTAGAGGGTCGGCCTGGCTCTTTGACTCAGCCCCCAGCACAGCCACCTTTGGGGCTGTGAAGGTGCAGTGGTGACTACCCATGGGTGGGAATCTCAGTCTCACTGTTTCTACTGGGGGCTCATGGGCTTCCGATTTCCCAACATCCCTCCCTATCAAGGTGTTTACCCCCCACATGTGTCATATACCTCCCCTGTATGCATCTTGTTTGTCTGGTCTGGTAACCTACCCAACCAACCTCCCCAAATATACCTACTATCCCTCCACAACATCCCACTCTCACCTGAAAAAAAAGGGCAATCTGTTCCCCCCAAAAATATTGCCCCATACATAGCTGTCCATTTCACACACGTGTTCACTGGACACATGTAATCTGGTCTAATTGGCATCACAACATATTATTGTTGTCCTCACCCCTCTCTCAGGGGTTTTAGAGTCCAAATCTACCTCCAAACTCAGTGTATATGCACAGCTGTTGCTGTAGAAGAAATGGGTAGCTATGGACCTTCCCTACACCCTCATGCACATCCCTAGCTATTTTCCCCACTGCCTTTCCCTCTTTGTGCCCCTTTTTTCTTTTCTTTTAAAGAAATTAGCACTGGGGTAAGCGGGAGTAAGCACTTTTAAGCAGCAGTTAGCAGGTTTAAGCTTGTTTGCACAGGGGTAAGCAATGCCTACACAGGTTAAGCAATTTAAAAGCTAACTGAGTATAAGAAACTGTAAACGGAAGTTAGCAGTGCTTACCTCTGTGCAAACCCATGCAAACCCGCTTACAACTGCTTAAAAGTGCTTAATCACTCTGTGTCCAATGGCCCTTGTTCCACCCAGCAACAAAATAAACAACATTTGCAAGGCTCAAACCCAGGACCCTTCACACCATAGCCAAAGTGATTTACCACTAAGCTACGTCAGATATACATAACCCTGTTGTTTTCACAAACATATCATCCAGCCCAGTCATTCAACAGTACAGGAAATTATTTCAACATGTAGATGTATGTGTGTGTGTGTATATATATATATATATATATATATATTTATATATTTATATCCAGATAGATACAACATATCTATATATGTATATATATATATATATATATATATATATATATATATATATATATATATATATATATATATATATATATATATATACACACACACACACACACACACACACACACACACACACACACACATATATATATATATATATATATATATATAAACATATATACATACATATGCATACATCTATATATATATATATATATATATATATATATATATATATATATGTCTACATCCATATGTCTATATATATATACAGCAATAAATATATGTAAGCATAAATATATATCTATATAGGTATATACAGACATATATAGATAGATATTAAAGAGAACATAACAAAAACATATATGTCCATATGCACCGTTAATAGGGGTGAGGAGGCCCAAACAACATATGTCTTGTACGTATAGATATCCCCCCCATAGCCAAACATGTCTGCCCTGCAATACAATACCAACTGTTGCAAATCCCATAACCAGGACCTGACACAACATGGGCACAAGGTGTTAAGAGTACTCCATCCTACCTGTATGATGTCAGGCTGTTATCAGTAACATATCATGCAGTACAGTCAGGCTACCATAGGGAATGTACAATGTGGAAACAATCAACATTCCTAAGATACATATACACAGACACATATATGCTAATATATATATATATATATATATATATATATATATATATATATATATATATATATATATATATATATAAGCGTCTTCTGCATGGTGACATGCGTGAATGGGCGTACCTTCATTGAAGGTTGTGCGTCAGGGCTGGTAACTCGGCACATAAAAATCAACTACGAATCATTAGCAGCCCGGAGTTCCGCTGTGGCGACCCCTAACCGGGAAAAGCTGAAAGACACGTGTATATATATATATATATATATATATATATATATATATATATATATGTAACTACACATACACACACACAGACATGTATAGGATGATGCATATGTAGAAGGTGCACACAATACGGAACAGCCACTATGACTACAGTTGCCACCTGACCAAATGGACACTGTATGAGCCATCCATACAAATGACAATTGTTGCCTGCAACATATACCCAAAGAGAGGTCACAGGATATAACACCACACACAGGTTTGCATAGATGTGTAGCACCTGTCTGTGTTGTAGCAAGGCAGAACAGTGCAGCTGTGCAGGAAGGTGTTGTGAGATTGTGGACCTGATGTTGTCTGGATGTACTCCATATATAGGTATGCATATGTGTGTATATATATATATATATATATATATATATATATATATATATATATATATATATATATATATATATATATATATATATATATACATATATATATCTACATGTATGCACACAAATATACAGATACCCATGTGTAGACATATATATAAACACATATATACAGCATCATATATATCTACACATATATAGATATATACCTATATGCACATGTGTACATATATACAAACACACTCACAAACATATATGTATGTAAATACATGTCCCCTATATTACCACCACAGTAGTGCATGCTATGTGCAAGATAACAGCACACATAGCATTACACACAGATATCTACAGCTGTCAGTGTGTGCAACATGGACGGGTATGTCACACGTGACCCCTTGTTGGGACCACATTGCTCTTGTCTGTGAAGTATGGAATGGGAATATGGAGAAGTATGGCAGGTATAGTTGTGGATGTGGTCAGGGTTGGTAGATATAGAGGACAGTCTGCAGGGGTGGTATGTGACACATGTGGTGGGTAAACACCCTGGATGGTGTGTGTGTTCTGTGATGTGGACTGCCCATGGGCCCCAATATGGACATAATGGGAACAAGCCTTCCACCCACTGCTACTCACAACAGCAGTCCACGTCCCGAAGGTGCCTGGCCTGGAGGCTGAGCAGGAGGAGCATGTGGGCCCTGTGAATGTGTAGTGGGTGCCTCAAGGTGATGTAGCGTATCCCACATGTGTCTGTGGAGCCCATTATGGAACAGAGCCTGGACTGACCTTGGGGGCAAGATCATGTCTGTGTGTACCCACGGGGGGAAAAACATCCTATGAGTTGGTTCCACCTGAAGCTATTGCTGGACCAGTGCATGAGGAGGTCCCAGGGTGAGTCACACATGTGATGTGGCCTGGTAACATGGGCAGATTAGTCTGGAGAGGTGGTTCTGCTGGCCAATAGTACATTTACATGCTGTTATAGAACATATGTTGGTAGTAATAGTCTACACAATCCCGGAACATGTTCAACAGGATGCATAGATAACCCCAATAACACAGAATGTCAGATGTGCAGCAACCACATAGCAAGCATACCACAGGCATATATGGAGCCATAGTGGCCCTGACAATCGCATGCAGGTGAATAGTCTGTAACAGGCCAGCAATGATAGTGTCCACACAGGGAACATGGCCACAAACACATTGCACAAAGTGTGGAACAATACAATATCCACCCCACTGGTAGGTATGCTGTAGCCATACCTACTGAGTTGTGTGTACAGTTTGTTGTCACTGATATGGTGGGGGGTGACAGTGGTGTGTATTAAGAACTGTGGTACCCTTGCTGCATGACTTGCCTGTGTCCAACTTTATGTCTTTCAGGCAAGATGTCCCATGGAAAGTTTCCAGCATACTCAGCTGCTGAGAATGACATTGTGTTGAACCACTTCATACAGCACTACCCTGTTGTTTTTGGCTGGGCCGCCCATGATCAGAAGGAGTTGACTGCCCTGTGGAATGACCTAGTCCACAGGGTCAATAATGTCGGATTGCACAACCACAGTTATGAGCAGGTCCAGCATCATTGTTCTGACCTGCTTCACAATGCCCGTCAGTGTGCTGCAGTCCAGGGGGATCGCCTTGCCACAGGGGGGAGCCATGCCATCCACCCCCCTGACATGCATGGAGGAACTCCTAGCCAGCCTCGTGGCACCTGGCTGTCCACATAGGCACCAACTGCCGGACACCTTTGTGGAGATGGGTGCTACTCACACACCAGCCGAGGATCATGCATGTAAGGCCACAGGACACATCAGTAGACCACTGTTGCATATACATCCGCATCTGTACAGGTAGAGCATGCATATCTGACATGTCATAGATATAGTTTGTTATTGCATAGTAATAATAAACAGATGTGCAGATGTGGTAGTATTGTGGACATGTACTGTTTATGTCTTGTAATGCTGCACCCACCCTGTAACAATGCCACAGGTGTGGCCACTGACTTTGCATCTCTCACCCTCTTATGTAGGTCCCTCCGGTATACCACCAAGGCAGCAGCCTGCAGCTAGTGAGTATGGTTTATGTAGATGCTTGCCAATACACTGGGCATGTAATGGCTATGGTATATTCCATGAACACATCTAAGCCACCTACCCAGAATGCATGCTGTACATATGCACATATTGCTGCTGTTAAATGCATGGCATCACAGTGGTGATCATGATGGGGTATTGGAAGAGTATGTCAGACACCTGCAAGATAACTAACATCCTGTCACTGTGGAATGTGTCCACAGGGAGTAACATAATGGTGGGAGACATGGCCTACAGTAGAGACATGTTTGGAACAACACCCATATACAGTGCAACACCAGTGTATATACCTGTAGGACAATGGCAACTGTTGCAGAGTTACACTATGGCATAAGGTACTACTGTGGTCCAAATTATCAGCTGGGACTACACTGTAACACGTGGTGTTCGGTGTATGGGACACTGCAAAATAACACATGTGTAGGCCTGGGTCTATATTATCAGAATGAAAGTTTCAAACTCCAAATGCCATATGGTCGACACCATATGGTCGAAGTTTGAAAATTTCGAATCCGATAAAACAAATAACTAACACACAAAAACTGTCAATAAGTGTTTTATGCAGGGGGGCAAGCCTCCCCGCACCCCCCACACCACTGCTACTTAAATATACCAACTCCGAGATCACAGTACATTGAAGTAAAGGGAAGAATTCCTTACGGTGATCTCCATTCATTCTTGTGGTGTTTCCCATTTTCGCACATTTGGTGTCACCCAAATGGTATTTGCTCTTAACAGACTTTGCTGTTCTAATATAGACCCATAGGCCTTACTTGTGAAGCATCTACAAAAAGGCTGAAGGTGGGGGGGATGTCAGCATGATACATCAGTGCACTGCAGCCGGGATTCTAAGGATGCTAAGAATGGCTGTATCTGCACATAGTCAGGTTCAGGAACTGTGGCAGACGTAACCCTACCCCCACAGCAATTGTAATGGCAGTGTGTGAATACCAAGGGATGTGCACATGAGTAGACCTTGCAATCATGCAGATTAGGGGGACATGTGTAAGGCAGACTGACCATACACTGGCAAATGCAGATGGCCCCATACTAGTATACCCCTGCCAGGAGTAATGACTGCTGTAGTACACATAACAATAGGTGCAACAAACCGTCATGATAAGGGTGTGCACACATATGCCCACACATAGTGTATGCATCACGGTCAGCATCCGCACATCTAACACATTCTGTAGACACTGCATGTGAAAGTACAGGACATATGTCACATATCGGGCTCATGTACTGTTAAGATATGCGGTGATGTGGTCCCATGACAGATCAAGGAAGGGTGTGCCATATCAATAAGGGTGTGTACACCCCCCATGGCCACGGTACGCTCTGATGGTTGTCAGTGTAATAGTATTGGATTGGTCATACATGGTCCACTGGTGTTGAGAGCTGTAAATCAGACATCAGGCATTCACAAATGACATCTGTCCACATATCATCTCAGGTATGTGTTGCTGAAAAACATAGGGGCTGTGAGCATTAAAGCTGACATAACTGACACAGTACTACACATTCAGCAACGGGTTGTACACCTGTGAGGTGTGATGCATAGTACATGGCAGGGAGCAGAACAGGTGCACAGCAATACTGTGTACATGGTTGCAGTGGTATCCAGGGTAAGGGGCATCACCTAGTGACACAGCACATGCATCATACAAATGTATACTGTTGCCAGCATGGATTGACTATAGCTGCACTGAATGCTGTTGTGTACCATATGTTATGCATGTTGACAGATGGGTAATAGGAGAGCTGTGTGTACTATCATTGTGCAACCTCACCTGTATATGTGTGTGTGTGTGTGTGTGTGTGTGTGTGTGTGTGTGTGTGTGCATCCTGGTGGATAGTTTGTTTGTTGGGTCACTCTGGTGAAGTAGAAGGAGGTTGATGCATGTAGGATGTGTGTGTGCATGTGTGTGTGTTTGTATGGATGGCCATGTATGCACATGTGTGATTGTGGGGTTGTTCATACAGCAGTACCTCCCTTTGGGATCGTGCAGTACATGGACATGGATGGCCACATTACACACCAGGAATACTTGTCATGTATGTAATCACAGGATAGCTGATAGTATAATAAGGTCTGTAGCATGGAACAGCCATTGAGAGGAAAGGTAGACACCAGGTATACCCTTAATATCACATTCTGCAGAGAAGTGACCAACAACCCCCGTATGCAGTACTACAGATGCATTAGGGAATTACTAGACAACACCAGGGAGTGTATCCATATATTACAGTTGTCACATGATAGGCCAATTGAGCAGCATATCTGGCATGTACTAAGCAATACATACACATGACACTCCAGTGTGTGATATTATGGAGTGAACATAGTAGCCCACACACATAGGAGCCATGCTGATGATGTCCTGACATACACAGGGTGAACACTGAATGACAGCAGTGAGGCCATCTACAACCACTACACACAGGTCAGGCAGGTCTTGTGTTGTGATCACTTGTATAGACATTTAGAGGACTGATATGTTAATGAGTGGTATCAATGAGCATATGTTACCAAGTGTGATGCAGGATGGGGAACACATGGAAATATACATGGGACTGTCTGTAAAGTCACAGACAGGTAGGTATTACAGTGGTGTGTGTGTGTGTGTACTGTTATGCAATGCTGTACAGGTTTTAAAGTGCATTTATTGTTTTCCCCCACAGGTGGGAAGGTGGGTCAGGGTCCCTCCTGCATGCAATCTGATGTTGGTATCCATACAGACACTGATGATGATGATAATACTGTTGAGGCACAGGTGGGGATGTCAGGGGCTGAAACAGCTCCATCATTTGGCATCCTCCTTTTAGCCACCTCAACCCTGTACACAGTTTCAGTGCCTATAAATACCCCATCACCAGTGGCCATAGAGGAGGGACAGCTGGCATTTGGTGGCAGTGCACAGGAAAGTGTGGTAACCATGCCTACTGTGTCTGGCTGCAGCAGGTGTATTCAGATGTCCAGCAAGACACCACATAGGCAGATGTCCCAGGGTGGTCTTGGTAGGGCCGCTGGTCATCATGACCCTGGCAGACTTGACATGGTATCAGCAGGTGCATGTTTCAGGCTGTCATTGCAGTGCAGGCACATATGGAATGTTACACCAGACAGGGCCTGAGGCTGCAGAGGGCTGATCTCACATCTGCAAGCGACAACTCCCGTGAACTGTCTGGCGCCATCCACTTGTTAACTGAGCTCATGGATAGATGGTCTCGTAAGATGATGGCTCTCATTGACCGTGGTCTGTCCATGCTTGCACATGTGGTGGGAGTGAGGCGAAGGCTGTGTGGACGTAGGTCAGCAACACCAACAGCTGGCAGTCAATGAAAACATGCTAGGACACCAAGGGGCTCCCATAGTGGCAGTACCAGCCCCGGCACTGTGGGGGATGCTGTCTACACCACACCACAGCAGGCCATGAGCACTTGGTCCTGGCCAGTTCCAGGAGGGACCTGGTTCCAGCGGACATTTGTCATCAGGTGAGAGAAGCACATTGAGGCCTGTACCTCGACGTGCCCATGGAAACCCTGGCAGGCACAGTCCACATGTCCATGGCTGTGAACTGCACACCCTGCCAAGTATGGTCTGCAGCTGTCCATAAACACTTGTGTAGGGCAGCCACATGGCAGAACTGTGTGCATGCATATCCACACACTATACAAACACACCTAGGGCAACCCCATACCTACACACACCACATCACCATGCCCAGTTCACCTCATTACACCCCTCACCCACACACATGGTGTAAAATGTATGGCCCACCCTCGGCCTCTGGCAAACCAACAACACACCCTATGCATATGATGATACCTGTGCCACATCCCTGTCACCCATACCATCAATGCAAGGACAGGCTAATATGGTTCTGATGCACATGGTGACTGTACTACAGTGTACCACAGTACTGCAGTGTAACATGTAAGGAGTAAAGTGTAATGCATATATGTCAGGTAGTGTAGCCATCCAGCAATGATGCATTATAGCTGTTAGTAACACTGGTTGATTGTGGTCTCTATAATGTTATCCATCTGTGTTGTAGGTGTACATGTGTCAGCAACAGAATGGTCTGCAGTCATATTCTACAATGGGGTATGGAACTGTGGTGACACCATGGCTGTGACATATCTGGGGTACAGTTGAACACATGTCACAGGTTTGTATAACAGCTATTGCCTGTGCCACATGGACAGGTGTCCCACTGGGGCATGTATAAACTGAAATCTGATGTAGACCCATCCACATGCATGCACATTCTTACCTGGCAACACTGGGACTAGACCCCTAACTAGGTATATAGTGATACTGTTGTGTGTGGCTTCCATTGAACACACCACACAGTGTGTAGGGTGGGGTGTGTTCCAGGTTACATGTTACATGCAGAACATCCCCAGACATGTACAGTATGCCAATAGGGGATGTAATGGGTGTATATGGACAATACATAGTGTGACATACCTTCATATACACATCAACAGTCACATAACAGGCAGACACATGTCCGGGAGACCCAGGCCTGTTGCTGCTAACTAACTTGACCATGTGTCCAGTGTGTTACAGGTAGGCTGCACACAGCACATGCATAACTGGCCTGGATTGTGGTATCAGTTACCTGTATGGTTGATGGTGACAGTGATAACCATAACGTGGTACATGGGACATATACCGGGCGTACCTTGGTGTAATGACAGTGTACACAGCACCCACATCCCCCACTAGATATTGTACTCCCTGAAACCCATGATGACACTCTGACATACCCACCATCGCACATTGGCCATGACTGTGATACAATCCATTTTATATCACAACAGTGGTACTACAGGGATATGCATCTAATGCACATGCCACACACATAGTAGGGTGTTGCATTGTCATGCTTCTCCTATGGGCAGCAACAACACTATCTGTACTACTGTGTGGCAATGGGTATTGTAATAGGAGTATGTGGCCTCGGAATGCTGTACCCTACAGATATGCAGACGTGCACTCATACACACACTTGCTGGAACACAATGGGTATCCCATGCCTATCGACCCATTTGTGCAACACTGTTGTGCTGGTACTGCAAGGCTCGTGTAGCCAGTATGGAGAGGAGCTTAACAGGGTACATGTAATGTCCCATACAGCAGCAGCCACAACTGGCTATGGCAACAGGTGTTGCGGTGGTTTTGAAGGCCCTTATGGAATTCCCAAGTACAGGTGTGCTAACACACAGGCACTGCTATACTCAGTCATGCACACGTATGCATGTATCAGTACTGGGGTGCATCGCTGCAGGTGGTCATAGCTGTGTACCTAGCTATTGTCCAAGGAGAGATGGGTTGTGTAGGGGATGTGTGTACAGTCATATCCTGCCACCTGCCATGTGGCAGCAGGCAGTCTATTGACAGACACTACTGTGGTGACCCTAAGAGTGAGAGTGACATGCATCAGCCAATCCTCCAGGTGCCTCCTGCACATGGCCACTGAGGTGATCAGGTAGACATGCATGCAACATGCATTACAACACATGGTTAGTGTCTGTGATGGAGACTTGTACCCATGAACACATGAATACAAGAACACATGTTCTGTTGACTGTGGCAGTGTAGTGGCGGTACCCGTGGCATGTGGTGCGTACAGGGTGTTATCTCCAATATGTGCCAGTTCTTACACAGCTGGGAAGACATGTCAGTGTCAATCAAGCTTAGGCTGCCTGTACATATCCTAGCTGGATACCTGCCATCTACACATCTGTACAGGGGCTGGCAGTCATCAGCTTGGCAAGTAGCTATGCAGTAGGATGAATATGTTGACAGATAGACATTTGACAACAATATGTATGCCATAACTACATGTCAGGAGCCCTCACTAACATGTGCTGTACAGATAGTAGTCTACAGTTACATTCCACATGTCGGATCGTTACCCAGGAGGGGTTTTATACTGTGACACAGCTCACACACCAGGGATACAACAGGGAGGCCTCAGAGTCCAGCTATGCCTGCAGGTGTGCCTGTTGTCAGTACTACATTTAGCACTCTACTCTTGCCTGGGAAAGCACTGCCAACAGTAGTACCACCATGATACACTACATGCCAGTGTGACAGCACATACCCTGGGCTACTACCCCTGTATGCAACACATTCACATGGATAACAGTGCTGTACAGGCCTCATATATGTCTGTGCCCCACACATGACACTTACATCCCTTGCTACTGTAATGACAGCACAAAGGCGCATGTATTGCACATGGTATTACATACACTTATTGCAGATGTCATTACCCTGCTATGTTATCAGACTGGGTAGTGTGAACTGGTTGCCAGGGCTAAGCCATGCTTAGCAGGTATCAACATTGCTGCAATATAACATCTAAGCTGATTTGCGCACTGGTAAGTGAAGCCTTCACTATGTAAGCACTTGTATGTTTACTCGCAACTTAGCACCGCTTAGCTTCCTGCAAACCCACACAAACATGCTTAAAGCTGCTCAAAACTGCCTTAACCACTCCATATCTGACAGCCCTTGTCCTGCCCAGCAACAAAATGAACATCCCTTGCAGGTCTTGAACCACAACCCTGTACACTATAGCCACAACACTTAACCACTATGCCATGACCACTGTGAAGACAGCTGTTGTTTTTAAAATATATCTGTCAATACACATATTGATTAGTATTGAACTATTGCCTTTACTTCCACAATTGTGTAGTACTTGTTATTATTATTTATTTATTTATTTATTTGCATTTGTTAACTGGGTTGGTCCAGCTGGGTAAGAATTACCCTTTTTCAGTGGAGACCCGAGGGGAAAAGCCCCAAACAGACATACAAATTCATATGAATAGAGACAAATTAACAATATTACAGAGGAAAACAATATTATGGGTACAATGGATAAGAAAAACAAACAATGAAGGTTTGAGAATATGAGTAAGGTAGGCCAGAGGCATGCATGCAAAAGATTTATGAAAAGGTGTTCTGAGCAAGATCTCTGAAATAAGTTAAAGTAGGCAAAGAAATGATGATTTAGGTGTGGAGTTAGTAGTGTGGGAGTTTTAGGTGGGAGCATGTGAAGGACATTCCTATTTGGAGGAGAGATGGGAGAGAAGCATGAATTTGAAATTGTTGTGGTTAGGTATATTACGTAGTGGTGTGGGGAGATTGTTCCATAGTTTGGCTATAGTGTGGGATAGTAGTAGTTTACCAGTTGGGTGGATGGGTTTGTGTACATGCAGGAGGTTTTGGCCTGTGGATCTCAGGGTACAGGTAGGTGTGTAGGGTGTTAGAGATTTAGCAAGAGAGGGGCATTCTGCTGGTTTAAAGATGAGTTTGTGGGCATCACATATGTTGTTTTGTCATAATGTACACATAGCAGATACATAAGGGGAGATACATCTGGGAGGGTATACACAACCGTGAGGTTTACACGACAGGAATCTGGTTAGATACATATAATAGGTTGATATATGTCTACATGTACATACACAGGTATATTCATACATGTCTGTATACACATCTGTATAGTGCAACATATATATGGCCATGTGTACATCTCTTCGTATGTATATACGTATATATATATATATATATATATATATATATATATATATATAGATAGATAGATATATAGATATATGTATGCATAGATATATGTATACATAGCTATATATGTATGCACATTCTATGATGCACATCCTATGTGTACAGATATGCCTATTTATGTAGCTATACATGTAGATATCTATACCTATATGTGCATACATATCTGTTTTGTTATACCTATTACTGTCAATATATATGTAGATATCCATATGTATATGCACATATGTATCTTTATCTGTATATGTGTAGACATACATTGCTGTGTATATGTATACATCTGAGTATTTATATTTATATATATATATGTACATATACATATCCATCTATGTATGTCAATATGTATATGTGCATATATCTATATAGAGATATGGATAATTATATATACATATATGTTCACCATATGTCCTGAACATGGCGTGGAGCCCTACCTCAGCCCCAATAGTCCCAACCTCTTAGTGCAAGGGGATGTCAGGTATGTATAGCAGGTATATATGTAGACTATTGCTACTGTAATAGGGGTTGTCTTCACAGACATATTATGTCTGGTCACATCTGCTTTTGACATGTGCGCCACTGGCTACTGACAGACGTCCTAAGGCATCATAGTACAGTACCACTTTTATCACAGTAATGAGCCTGTGGACTACAGCAGAGATATGGCCAAGAAATGTGGACACTCTGATATACTCTAGTGAGTCCAAAGGTATACACAGAACCCCTTAGTGCAAGACATGTGGACCAAGCCTGACAATGTGGATGTTAACAGCCATGCAGATGGATATATTACATAAATACTGGTATACATTTGCTCCCATAGGTTATGCATTCACACACCCCTGTCTGTCCTGCACATGATAACCACTGGTACAGAGGTGCCATGGGCACATACTGCCCACTAGTTAGTGATATACATCTGTACAGCATCCCAGTGCTTTGAATGGCACACAACTGTTATGGTGGCCCTACAGATGGGGGTTTCCTCAGACACATAGCACTGTCATGACAGGTATTAAAACATTTAGACCAGCCACATCCACACAAACTCTGTTAAACCAACATTACTCCAAATGCAGAATAGCAACACTTACATTGTGTAGTAATGTCAGACACATCCCCCTCCTGTGTGTTGGCCTGTTTCCACAGTGTGTGTTGTTACAGGTAAATCCCCAATCCATCTGTGATATTGTTTGCCAAACACCAGATCTAGATACTGCTCACAGTGAAAGAAAAGGCCCAACAAGAACATGATGTTCCTAGATATTGGAGTGTGTTTCCATGCAATTGGCTATGGGAATGTTACCACAGCTGTTCCACATGCAATCAGCTAGAGGAGGGCTGCAATTCATGCAGAGGCCTTCAGCTGATCATGAGCATCACTTACAAAACACATGCTGCTGCCTAAGCAAAGCAGGTTTAGTTCTCCACATCCACCAGAGTGGGTGTGAGAGAGGCAGACAGAGGCAAGGATAAGTCAGGGAGGGGGTGGGAGAGTAAAACCTAAGCATGCTTGTGTCACAACCTACCAGTACAGGGTATCAAACCCCTGACAGACAATGTATTGTTATCACCTGTGTATGCAGTTATTGGATGTGCCACATAGCTTACATGTTGAGGAGTTCTCCAAAGGTATATGTGATGGTGAGTAACATTTACAACAGTGATATGGTAGCAATACGGTAGGTGTAGTACACGTGCCTGTCCACATGGACAGGTGTCAACGTCAACACAGCCACACTCTCTCAGGGACTCACACACAGTATTCAGCAATTCTAAGGAGTTCATACCTCATTTGCATCTTCAGAGTGTACAAAGGACTGAATCTCACAATCATAAGATGAATGGTTTTAATTAAAGTATTTCTGATGAAGTCTATGGTTTTATGGATGGAAATGTGTGGTATCTGCAGCATTAAATAAAGAGTTTTGTGCACTAACTTTGCTGGTTGCCCTCTCCGCTTTTTCACCTTGATATCTGGTTACTGGGTTGCTTTTGGCAGAATTACTCCAGGTTGTTTTATACAAATTGACACACTTGGCAGGGTCAGGAATATACTTCCTCACTAGTTAGCTTGCCACAATGCAGTACTGTGCAGGGATCACATGCACCACAGGGGTTATCTGGTGGTTATATGGGCAAAGGGTATGTGGAGGTGTCTGACATCAGGCAGCATGCTTCAGTATGCCAATGGGGGTTGTAGTGAGAGTGAATGTGGTCAAAAGCATCATACACCACACACACAGACACTGCTTCATGGATGCATAGTGGTTCACTGTGCCAGAAGGCTATACAAGGCTAGGTGAAGGGTATACCTTGACATCAGGCCACATGACAATGGTCTGCAATGTGGCTCAGGGGTGTAGTGCCTGGATTGACCCACACAGGTGGGTACTGTATTCACCATCCAGTCACCTTGGTAACTATTGTGTGTGGCCATTGCTGTTCAATGCTTGCCATGTATGTGTTATTTAGTCCATGACATGTATGCTCCCTGGGATGTGCACCCATCCCACATGCATGTACAGTGACATGTAGAAATGTACCTGGGGTGTCTGGCCCATGTTGTGTACACAGATTGTTATAATCAGATGTACTTGTCCTGGCCTCATGTGTTGGGATCAGGTAATGGACAGCAGGTTGACCCTGCACCTACATTGATAGCATGATACAGGTATTCCCTGGTGTCAGTGGCATCTGTCCATACAGGGCATGTGTATAAGGCATGGTATGTCCTTTTTGGGTCACAGGTGTTGCAGGTGTCCAGTGGGAGCATAGTGAAGGCACAATGTCTGCATGTATGTGCGTAATTTACTGATGGACAGGGTGCCATGCCCTCTGTTGTCCACTGCAATCACACCATGGTTGATATATGTGGGTAATATGCAGGGTGCTATTAACATAGCAGTTGTTGCCTAGGCAAGTGTGTTTGTGTATGAGACATTGGTTGGAGTGTTCTCTGTGTAATACAAGGGTTGCTAACTTTGTTTGCCAGGCCTTGATGTCACATGTAGGGGTATGGATTGCCCCTCCAGCCTCTCGGCTATTTCACATCTGTTATCCTTGTAAGGTGGACATTGTGACATATAATACGGCCACCATATAAGAAATTTGCAAAACCCACTTCCCAATGAGTCCAGTTGTTACACACTCACAGCCACCTCCACACAGGATATGAATAACAAACACAGACACACACACACACACACACACACACACACACACACACACACACACACACACACACACACACACACACACACCTGCCATGTCTGGGATAAGAACTCCTACCTAATTAGTTTACTACACTACAGCATTATTCAGTTATAGGACGCACCATGGAGATTATTAGAGTACTTCTTCCCCAAAGGTGTATTTCAAAGTGAATGACATCAGCAGGCTTGCCAAAGTAGGGCATTTGAATTCTAGTGAGTGTGACTAGCCTAAAAAGTATTGCTCCCTACACATACATAGAAACACACACACAAACATCCACACTTGGCACGTGTGGGAATAGAACCCCTACCAGAGTACTATATCACACTACAGCATTATGCTGTTATTGGACGCGCCACAGAGATTACTGGGTTACACTTTTCCCAAAGGTGTATTTCACAGTGAATGACAGCAGGGTTGCCAAAGTCAGGCATTTGAATTGTAGTGAGTGTGACTAGCCTTAAAAGCATTGCTCCCTACACAGGCATAGAAACACACACACACAAACATCCACATTTGCCATGTGTGTAAATAGAACCCCTACCAAAGTACTATATCACACTACATCATTATGCTGTTATAGGATGCACCACAGAGAATACTGGACTGAAATTTTCCCAAATGTGTATTTCACAGTGAATGACATCAGCAGCCTTGCCAAAGTAGGGTATTTGAATTGTAGTGAATGTGACTAGCCTAAAAAGCATTGCTCTCTACACAGAGAGACACACACACAGTTGCCATGTCTGGGATTAGAACTCCTACCTAACTAGTTTATCCCACTACAGCATTATGCAGTTATAGGACGCGCCAGGGAGATTACTGGGCTACACCTTTCGCAAAGGTGTATTTCACAGTGAATGACATCAGCAGCCTTGCCAAAGTAGGGGTATTTGAATTGTAGTGAGTGTGAGTAGCCTAAAACACATTGCTTCCTACACAGACAAGGGCACACTGACACAAGCAGTTGCCATGTCTGGGATTAGAACTCCTACCTAGCTAGTTTATCACACTACAGCATTACGCGGTTATAGGACACACCATGGAGATTACTGGGCTACATCTTTTGCAAAGGTGTATTTCACAGTGAATGACATCAGAAGCCTTGCCAAAGTAGGGCATTTTAATTGTAGTGAGTGTGAGTAGCCTAAAAAGCATTGTGCCCTACTCAGACAGAGACACGCATGCACACACAAACACACAGTTGCCATGTCTGGGATTAGAACTCCTACTTAACTAGGTTATCACACTACAGTACTACGCAATTATAGGATGTGCCACAGAGATTACTGGGCTACACTTGTTGCAAAGGTGTATTTCACAGTGAATGACATCAGTAGCCTTACCACAGAAGGACATTTGAAGTGTAGGATGTGTGAGTAGCCTAAAAAGCATTGCTCCCTACACAGACAGAGACACGCACACACACACACACACACACACACACACACACACACACACACACACACACACACACACACACACACACACACACACACACACACAGTTGCCATGTGTGGGATTAGAACTTGTACCTAACTAGTTTATCACACTATAGCATTATGTAGTTATAGGATGCAACATGGAGATTACTGGGCTACACCTCTCCCTCCCAAAGGTGTATTTCACAGTGAATGACATCAGCAGCCTTGCCAAAGTAGGGCATTTGAATTTTAGTGAGTGTGACTAGCCTAAAAAGCATTGCTCCCTACAAACACACACACACACACACACACACACACACACACACACACACACACACACACACACACACACACACATTTGCCATGTCTGGGATTAGAACTTCTACCTTACTAGTTCATCACACTACAGCATTATGCAGTTTTAAGACATGCCACAGAGATTAATTGGCTACTCCATTCCCAAAGGTGTATTTCAAAGTGGATGACATCAGCAGGCTTGTCAGAGTAGGGCTATGGGGAGGGCAGTGTGTGTGCATGGGCCATAACCCATTCATCTAGAAGTTGACACACCACATGCAGACACATGCAGGGTTATATTCTGCAGGTATGTGTATACAGCTGCTAGATGACTACTGCCTTGTACAGTCATGTTGCACAGCTAGCACTTGCACCACATATTTTGTAATGCTGATGGATACCAGTGGCTACTTTCTACAGTGAGTGACATTTACACATCATGTAGTTGTAGACATTTGGCGGTGTGCTGGGTGGGACAGGCCTCATGATGGATGGCTCTTTGTCACAGCCACTCTCTTCCACACATGTATGTATGTATGTCTACTTTTGACATATTATAGTGTGTTGTCCTTGGATATATGTCTGTATTCCTATCCAATGTGTATGCAAAGCATGACTGGTGCATACTGAGGGGTGTATGCACTTACATCTGCAACTGTCAGATATGTATTGCCCACTGTTAACAGATATGGGCTTCATTTGTTTAAGTGTGCGAGCATTACCAGTATGACCTTTCAGTATGTTGTTGTCTGATGTTGGCTTCATTTCTCTGTGTGTGAGCTTGCCCAGTATGCCCTTCTGTACTGAATGTGTGGATCCATTCCAGGTAGTTTGTACTCCAGTGCAGACCTTTGTGTTGTACACCTACAGGTAGCAAACTGTTTCTGCAGGGTATCCTTAGATCATTTGGCAATATGGGGCCAAACTGTGTAAGGGATAGTGTGTACTGTAAGTGATTGTGTCTGTGCTGCTTATGCTACGTGGTACTGGTGTTAGCAGAGATATTCAGACATATGTACTGTTATACATTGTGATGTTTTCTGTCCTAAAGTACTGTCTGGGGGGCATTCTTGCTCACAGTAATGTCCTGGGGAACAAGGGTGAATGCAGCTGTGTCCACTATTGTAGGCATACGCCTACATATTCATGGGAAGTTATGCCATTCTGCAGGGGGAGCTGCAGACACTTGCTGCTGGGTCTGTGTATCCAGTTCAGTACCTTGGTACAGTGCTGGCAGAGGATCCCATACTTGTACATCCATTGACATGACAGTATGGCCTTATCTTGCTGTGGCATTACCTCACGGCTGTACAGATTCACACAGGTTACCTACAGGCAGGGGTCATAAGTCAGGACATTACCCCTATTGTGGTGTATGGGCAGGTTTTTAGTCACCCATTTATGTGTTTGCAGCCAGGGATAGTGTGTGCACAGAGCTGTGTGCCAGAACTTGCACATTTCATGCTATCCATGCTCCCACCCCTCCTCTATTATTTTATCCTGTTCCATACATTATGCATACATTCTCTGATACTTTCCCTAAGGTTATCACCTCATCACAGCTGTGTTTTGGTGTTGGTCCACAGTTCATGCAGTGGAACATAATGGACATGTTACTGTGGTTTGTCCACACAGCCTTGCATATGGCTTATGTGGAGTGTGTTATGTTGTTATTTGGGTGTCCATGACATACCATGCATTGGCAGTACATGTGTGACACAGGCCTTTGGCAGAGGCCTGTTGGCCATTTGGTGGTGATGCATGCCAGCTGTGGCAGGCCGTTGCATTCTGTCAGTCCTACAGTCCCAGACTACCATACGGTATATTTCCGTGGGGTGACAGGGTAGGTGTGCTAGGTGTTCATGCCAATACTTTCTATCAGTATTGATCAGGTGGTGTGGATGCTGGCAGGGTGCTACCTACAGCTAGGGACACACCTGCATGGGACACCTGCACTGCATGCTGCATTTTTTCACTATTGCCATATACAGGTGGGGGTCATATTGTACCCATTCCCAACAGCAGGGATACGACTAGTGAGGTACCTGTGGGTGGTGATTGGGTAAGTTGGGTGCATGTGTGCTATGAACACTTCATACATCTGACTCACAGATATGAATGGGACATTCCAGTTATGCTGGCATGTGCAGGTACATCAGTTGTTACCCAATACATCAGTCCTATCACCTTTGTTATCAGCAAGTGTTCGGGTAGACAACACCGGTATTCCCTACTACAGGCCCAAATAATATGATGCATACCTGTATGTACAATTCCAAGGGTGTGTCCATTTCAGAGTTACACATTATATACTGTATGTCTGGGGTACTTTCCCCTGTGTACTGCTTGTATATCTTGTCCAACAGCCATGCCATGTCACTCTTTCAGAGGGTGGCACATATTACCACCATACATTTACAATGGCTTACTGCTAGCATTTGTTACACTGGGGGGATTGTATTTGGCACTGCAGTTGTGAGGACTTGGCCCTGTCATCGGCAGTAGTGGGCAATGGCCACCAGGTCAAACCTCAACATGCGTACATGCTGACCACTCTCACACAATATGTAACACACAGCAATCTAACACACACATACCTGCATATTGTACAAATCCTACAATCTATCCTGCTACTTTGGCCACCTCTGGTCATCTGTGCTCCACTGGTATTATACCTACACATACATGTTACTACATGTCTACATCGGATTAGGGGGCATACCAGATTGTTACTACATTTCTAACTAGGATTGGGGAGGGGCACACCTGACTGTTACTACATTTCTACATAGGATTAGGGTGGCACACCTGACTCCGCATTTCTACACAGGATTGGGGGGGGGGCACACCTGACTGTTTCTACATAGGATTGGGAGGGCACACCTGACTGTTTCTACATTTCTACATAGGCTTGGGGGGGGGGCACACCTGACTGTTAAAACGTGTCTACATCAGACTGGGGGGGGGCATCAGACTGTTACTACATTTCTACATAGGATTGGCGGCACACCTAACACTTGCACACATTCGCTATGACTGTACTGGTATGTCAGGTACTCCATTTCATTCTGTATTTTAACTTATCATGCTGACTAGAGACATATCAGTGTACTACAGGTCTTAGTTTTGATTGACCTACATATCTGTTTCTGACTTCTTACACTTCAGAACTAACATCTCACTGCCTGACCTGATGTAGTCTGTGTAAGCCTGGGGGGTGGTTACCCATAGCCATCATTCAGAGGCCTTAGCACAGCCTTTGCTTGTGTTTGTCTACACCTGTCCTGCTGGCTGAGACTGTTGTTGGGTATGTAAACCTCCCTGACTGGCATGTGTGTGTCATATGGACACACATGTGGCCCAGCACATTTCCTGCAGTGGGTTTTGTCACCATGTGTAGTACTGGCTACTATTGTGACACCAGTATTTGTTACAGATCTCATGCTGCCACTATAGGTGTATACTATCTGCTGGCATCCCATTCAGCCACCCGATTCCCTTGCATGCTCACAGCCATACCATAGATACAAGTAACAACACATACTACTCCATTTAGCAATTGGTAAGGAGAGTGACTTACCTTGTGGATGTGCCAGCATTGTGAATGGTGCTGGAGGGGTACCTATGTTGGGTGCACATAGTACACTCCCTTTACATGGTTGAGCACAGGCAGTGTCATGTTTGGCATTTGTTTTACTGTATGTGTGAGTCAGAGAGAGGTGTCATCCCCTGGGTCCCTACTGTGTCAGTGTATGTGCTATGCCTTGCCTCTTTGCCAATTCTGGGGCATACTGGGCACACCTCAATCTGCCTACTGGGGCAGGCTCAGGTTGTTCCTCCTCCGAGTCACTCTGTGCCTGCGCAGGCCTTGGCATTGGTGGGGGGCTGTGGTACCCTACCCTGTGCTGTTCGTGCTGCAGCTGTTTCTGCAGGATCATATTGTGTAGCATGACACATACAATGACAATTTGAGTACATGTAGCTGGTGAGTACTGCAAGGCTCCACCTGTTGTGTCCAGGCACCGGAACTGTGACTTGAACATCTCAAACACATGCTCTATTATAATTCTGGTCTGTGCGTGTGCATCATTATGGCGTTCTTGTTCAGGTGTGTGTGCATTTCTGATTGGTGTCATCAGCCACGGCTCCAGTGCATAACCAGCATCCCCCACTAGGTGACTGTAAGGGATGTCCCCATTGGCAAATCTCTGGTACAGCTGTGTCAGATGCCAGATGTGGGAATCATGATAGCTTCCGGGGCAGCCAGCACACACATTCATTATAATGCCCTGGGCATTGCACATGACCTGGCAGTTGATGGAGAGGAAGCCCTTGCGATTGATGTAGACCCTACCCCGATCACCAGGTGGTGCCTTGATGAGTATGTGAGTGCAGTCTATAGCACCCACTACCTCAGGGTATTCTGCTATTTGGTGGATGAGACGCATATTGCTGGCCAACACCTCATGCATGTTGAGGAAATATACATGCTCACCGGCTTGCGCTGACATGGCATCCAGGAACTGGTGGAATACCCTGGATGCTGATGCCTGTAAGATTCCCATGATATCTCCAGTTGGGCTTTGGGAGGTACCTGTGGCTAGTATTCCTAGGCCTACACATACCTTGGTATCCACTGGGATGGGTTCCCCTCTGTTAGTTCTGTGTGTTAGGCATGGCCGGCACAGCTCAACAATTTGCTGTAGGAGGTCCCTGTCCACCCTATAATGCTCCACTATCTCCAGCTCTTGTAGCCTCTGGAAGGTTGCCTTGGGTCTGTACACCCTTCTCAGTCTCCTCACTGTGGGTTGGTCAACAGCATTCTCATCCTCACCACCCTCAGCGTCTTTCACATGTTGATGTCTGATAGCTGCTGCAGCCCCTATCATTTTGTTATTTTTGTTAGTTAAAAGTTCCCCGCTTGTATACACCAGAGGTGTAGACTATGGGAAAAACCAGAGGGAAAGATGTTTGCATAATTTATTGTAGTGTTCTGGGCTGGGCTGGTCTGCTGCCTGTGCAATTAGCTGATTCTGATACATTTCACCTGCCAGCTATGCTAGTTCTCCTAGATTACCTTCCTACTGCTGTTTTCCCTTTCCATTACCTTCCTGTTTAAGCCTGGGGGTGCGCCACACAAACACAGTGCTCAAATGTGCACAGAGCTGGTATTTCCTGGTTTACATTTTTTTTTTCTTTTAAAGCCCGGTGGACTGCACGCGCACCCACTTAGGCAATGTAAAGAGTGCTAGGCAGCCTCAGACACACCCCCTTGCTTACCTCTGGTAAGCTAAGGGCAAACCTGAGCCACAGGGCTCCAATCAACTTACAGTATGCCTGGCACGCCCCCCCCCCCCATGATGTCAGCTAACTCCTAGGCTTGCACCTAGCTATTCCTGCTCTTACACTGTTGGGTGCTGACTAGCATGCAGGGAAAATCTGGGATTCAGTATCATTCCCCTCATTTGCATAGGATTGCCTGCTGATGCATAGTTACATGTCCCACACTGAGCCTCCCCCCTTAGTAACCACTATCCACTGGCCATGTTGTCTTCTGCCTGTCATTGAGTATAATGGCAAAATAGTGATTTTGGTTAGAATGCTTATTTTAGGTTATTTTTCTTATTTTTTGCCCGATCCCGTTTGCGCGCTGCTGCCCTACTCTTAAACAGCCAATATCGGCTTAAAAAAATAAAAGTTGATTTTTTTATTTTTGCAACTGATTTCCTTGCCAGTGGCCTTATATTTGGCCATTGCCATGCTTTCTACATAATATCCACCCCTTATTTGGAGCTGTCATGGCTCTGTTTTGTAATTTGCAGAAATGTACTCTGTTACTGGCGGAGTGCATTTCTGCAGATTACACTAGTCATGCATGACCGGTTTCCAGCTTCCTGGATCACAAATTCACCTCATTTGCATGGATTTCTCCTGCAAATGGGGTAATTTGCATACAAGGGCTGAGTCTGTGCAGGAGTAGTGCAGGAGTGCTCATGCATGGCCCTACAGCTTATTCCTGGATCGCACGACAGACTTATTGCCTACTGGAGCTCCTGCACTAGTTCTGCACACCATTCAGGGCTTTCTGAATCCGGGGGATAGTGTTGCAGTTCCAACAGCTCTATTTTAGACTGCACAGCAGTGTGCAGGAAACCAGGCCACATGGTTTATAGGTGGAACTGCGAATCAGGCTAAAAGTGCCAATAATTTAAAGACATGTATATGTGTTAGATATCCCCTTTCAAAAACAAATATTTTCTCTTTCTTTTGATGTAGTTTAAGTTTGCTGTTTAAACAGGTTTGCCATGAAAAGAGCTGATATTGTACAGCTAAAGACTATTTAAATAATGACAGTTTTCTTCAACATTTATAAACTATCATTACACACACCGTATGAGCAATATTTTAGCTATTTCAATTATCATTTCATTAATTGTGTTACATTTTTTGTCAGATTATTTATTTTTGCTCATGAACTATCTTAATATCTAGATGGCTTCCTGACACTGTGGTGGTTTAAGTCCCAAAACATTGGTAGAATTAGTGCAGGCTATATATAAGGCCTCAATGACTCAAAGTATGAATAATGTTCAGTCTTACAGAGGGGTTTCCAGGGGGGGGGTATGTATCAGTGGTCATGTCTGAACCCACTGCTGTTCATGCTGATGATAGACTACATTAGCAAACATGTTGGAGAGGACAGATCAAGAAAGTTTCTGTATGCTGACGATGTGGCATTTCAGGCAGCTCTGAGCAAGAACTTCAGCAACGGGCACAGTGGAATGAAATGCAAAGCTGAAGGCACATGGGAGGAAACTAAGTACAGAAAAGTGAGATTTACAAAACAGTGGTGTGGACAGTACTATTGCATGGCACAGAAACTTGGGCAGTAAAGCTAGAGCAATTGAGAAAGCTAGATGTGATGGAGATGAAGTGCCTGAAATAGTGTAGGGCATACACTGTGGAACAAACAAAGAAATGAACACATCAAAGTAGAAGCCAAAGTAGCTCTAATTGCAAAGAAGGTCAAAGAGTACAGATTACGGTGGTTTGGTTTGGACACATGCAAAAAAGCAGGAGACAATCTGGTGAAGAAGATTTGGCACAGACAGAAAGTAGGGAAGAAGAAACAAGGGCATCCAGCAAAGAGATGACAGGACTGTGTGAAAGAAGACCTGTGACAGTCAAGCATGACTGTCAAAGAAGGCAGGAGAGTGTCACGGAATCAAGAGAGATGGCAATAGTTGACATGACACCACAGTCCCATGTAGAAAAAAATGGGAAAAAGAGGGTTGATGATGATGATAACTTTCTAGTCATTTTCCATACCCAGAAAACTTTTGAAACTATTTTTTTTTTGCTGTCTGCACAGATAATGCTACCATACTGTAAATATTATAATCTATTGACTCTCTAAACAGTTTATTAGACTTCTTTGGTATTACAACTACTCCAGGAAATGTCTCTTGAGACACCTCTTTACTTTTCCAGACATTCTTTTGAATACCTCAGCCCTTCTAAAGGTATCACAATTACTGTCTACTTCTCTCATATAGTCACTAGGAATCATATTAATTTTGAGCAGATGTCTATTGTTACTTCTCACCATCCTGTTATAGACAGTTTGGATAAAAAGTGATCTTGGTTGAACTTATCTTTTCAAAACAAATACTATAACTTTTTCTTCTCCAAAACTGGGCTGAATTGTCACCTTTTTAATTTCTTTCATCCACGTCATAGGTAGATACTAGGCTAACAGCCACCAGGACATTTATAAGCCTAGCCATGCAACCCAACACAATTGTGTCCCTATATATCATGGGCATTTATTATGAGGGAGGTATGTTCTGAAGTTTCTGGGTGTTATGTGGAGGAGTTATCTTATTTTGGGTATAGTTACTGTCTGCCTCTGTTTTTCAGAGACATGGGGGCTACAGCCAGGGTATATTTCTGGTTTCCCCATCCATTGGTCAAGGATATGCTTAAACAGGGTTAGGGATGTACTCTGCTACATATGGATGAGGAGCCTGTTCCAGACCATGGAGATCCTGTGAGACATGTATCTGTCTTGCCAACATGTCCTATTTATGATCCAAGCAAAATTTAAATCCTAGTATCTAATAATTCTGATGTTGTTAATTATGCAGATGTACAAACTGTCCATCAGAGTTGGATTTCAGGATGCCTTCTATGCCAGAGCTAGACTGTCTTTTACTAACCTGTAGGAGACTGAATATAGAGACAGGGCTTTAAGGTGATCCATGTAGAATAATGTGTTTATACCATGGATTCTTCTGGTAAGGAACCATTGTGGGCATTCCAACTGTTGCATATGTCTGGTCAGGTACATTCTAAAGGGGGTATATAGCTAATGATGGGCCAAATAAAGTGACACTATGACTTCCTTAGAATTGGATGCCTTGTCTTTACTTATAAGTTAGGTGACATAGAAAGATTTTCTCACTACCTTGGTCACATGTTGGTCAAAGGCCATATTAGTGTCTATATATGTTCCCAGATCCCTGACTGTTAGCTTAACGCTTAGAAGTATCTTATCCATGGAATAATTAGCCTAAGTGGCTATTTTCCCAAAAGGCAGTATTATGCATTTCTTGGGATTGAATTTTAATTTGTGACTTTGACACCAGTCTTTTGTCTGTATTTTACTCTCTTGTAAGATGTTTGTGTCATGGAGGAATCTATGATAGCTCCCAATTTGCAGTCATCTGAGAACTTGGTCAGCCAAAGGCCCTTGACATTAGCCTTTACCTCTGAAAAGCAGATACCAAATAGGAGCAGTCCCAACATGGAGCCCTGAGGTACTCTGCTGATGACTGGTCTCTTAGTGGAGGTGGTCTCCCCAGTCTTGACTTCCTGGGTCCTGTCTGTGAGCCAGTTGGCAAACCAGCAAGTTATTAAGGGGTTTAAGCTCACTTTGGTGAGTTTGTCAACTATACATGAGTGGAGTATTGTATCAAATGTCTTAGCCAGGTACAGGTAGGTGGTATGCACCATTTCCCATCATACATTGCCTTGATGACCTTCTCAAAGAAGTCCACCAGATTTAGTAGGCATGACCTTCCCTTGATAAAGCCAAACTGGGTTGAGTCCAGCATCTGAAGGTTGCCTATGTCGTTGTTGATCATTTTCATGATAATTAATTCCATGGCTTTGCATATTAGATTAGTCAGACTAATTGGTCTGTAGTTTCTGGAGTCAGCTGATAGTCCACTCTTCTGAAGTGGGATAACCATTGCAGTGATCCATTCTCATGATACAAAGCCTCTTTTGAGGCTGTAGTTGAAAAGTCACTCAAGTGGTCTCAATAAGTCATATTTCAAGATATTTAGGAGGCATCCTAGCATATTGTTGAGGCCCACCGAGGATATGTTTTTGGACTTAGTGAGCATTGCTAGAACCTGTTCCCTGCTAATAGTTGGGGGGATAATACTACTAGGTAATTCATGGAGGAGGAAGGGGGTGGTGAGTGAAGTTTGAACTCAATTTGTCAGTGAACAGATTTGCTGTGTCACTTTTCTCAGGGAAGGTGGCACAACTGATCACCGGTTCGGCACAATAGGACAAAGTAGTTGGCAAAAGGATTCTTTTTAATCTAATCTATTAGCAACTATACAAGTGACAGACCAACAGCTTGTAGTAAATTATTTCTATATTCTGGTAATGCTAAGCACAGATTTACATAACAGAGGCCTTTAATGCTTTGCAACATCTTCATTAAATTCTTTAGCCTTTTACTATCCTCTCCTCCTGACCAATCAAATGTACATATGTGAGACTGTGTGCAACATGCTGAAATTCCTATTGCTCCAGAAATATCTTGTTCTCAATGTATGAAATATTAGATTGACAGATTGTCAACACTCCAAGCCATCGAACAGCAACAGATCAAGCCCAACTTGTTGATCAGCAGCTGAGTGAAACAACCAAAATAAAAGAACAAACATTGTTATTTGCAGGGGACAAGCGGCCTTGAACCTCCCCATGTGAGGGGCTGTACCTCAACAGCCCCTGCTAATTATATATACCAGCCATACCTCTCAACCATTTTGTACAAGAAATACGGACAATGCCTAAACTAATGGGGGAACAAAGACACAAAAATAGCAACAGATCTTTAATAAATTTTAAATATTGCTCCTATAGAGTTAGAAAATTGCTAGAACAACAGGATTTGAGTTAGCATGCATTTTCTGAGGGATACAAAGTCTGAAACTCAATTTTATGTCAATATTTAGTGACTTCAGTCCTCAGTGATTTGCTAGGAAAACAAAAAAAAGTATGAGGAACAGATCAAAAATATGAGGCTAAAATCTGGACATTTTTTTATTAAATCTGTAGACAGTGTAGAAGTGTGATATCAACTGAGAAATTGCACTACAGTGTGGAAAAGACCAGTTCCTTAGTTCCCATTGTACAGCAATCTTGTACAAAACAACTGTGGGCACATTTGATCAACTGATTTTTGATTAGCTGTGTCAGCAGTTTTCTCTGCTTGACAAGTTGCCATTCAATATACTGTTGGGAACCCAAAATTTCATACCTCAATAAACCTTCCTTGTATTGCTCATACCTCTTGTCATATGTTATCTGTTAACTTTTTTCATATGAAAACTTGAAATAAAAGGCAACACTGATTAGAGAAACACTTTCTTGATAATGAAACAAATATGTCACAATCTTGTCATCATTTTCCTGGAAATTACTCAGATAAAGCTTCTTTTGGGTTATAATGTGATAAGCATTACACATGACAAGGTTTTCAAATTTGCTCAGTTGTATAAGCATTCCTGTCCAGAAAAATACATCATAAGCTCCTTTTTCATTTAGCAATGTCTGGATTATATTTATGCATACTTGCTGGCATTTATTTTGTCAACAAAGAACCAAAACAGTCAGGAGACCGTATACCAAAATGTAACACCAACAAAAACCACAGGATGACGGTTGAAGAGAGTAGACGAAACGACCAAGTGTCCGAACACCACTTTATTAATTCCAACGGCAAGAAAAATAAGTATCAATGCTTAATGTAGTCACCGTGTTTTCGTCTAGCCTCTCCAGACTTCATCAGATAAAAACAGCAACATTCTGCTTCCCCATTTAAACTGAATGATCAATCAAAATTAACAAATAAGAACATGACATTAATTATCCATGTCGCTTCTAAAATTAACATGCATTTTTTAAAAAACAATTATGTGTTTTCTTAAAAAACATTAATAAATGTATAATCTCAAGCCTCGGTTGTATAACTCAATAAGAGTTTTGGTGAACATTAAAAGAGTTTCTACCTAGAAAAGAAAACTTAAATAACCTTATGTACTTTTATAATTTTGCTGTCTTCATCTTAAGAACAAGAACTAAGCTAATGTTGTCATTTAAGCTGGGTGGTCTCCTTGAGTCAAGGCTAATCTCCCAGAATAACTCCGTATATTCTAGCCGTGTCTCCCATGGTCTACTCCTGATGTTCACTTCAACTTTTTCAATCACAAAAAATACAAATTTTGCACCTCCACAAGTCTTAATGTGCTTAAATAGTGCATTCTTTTCATTGCCAACCCTAATATCATAATGTTGTTTGTCTTTTCGACTTTTCCCGGTTAGGGGTCGCCACAGCGGAACTCCTGTCCACTAATGATTGGCAGTAGATTTTTATGGTGCCGAGTTGCCAACCCGACACCCAACCTTCAGTGAAGGCACGCCCATTTACGCATGTCTTTCGGAGGCCACTCGACCATGGGGAGAACATGCAGACTCCACACAGAAGGTGCTCCAGCCGTAAATCGAACAGGAGAACCTCTTGCTGTGAGGCAACAATGCTACTATAAATACATCTTCTAAGTTTCTGTTCCATTTTGCCTATGTAAAATGCCTGACATAAATCACAAATAGCCAGGTAGACCACCCCTGTAATATTACAGTTGTTATATGTCGCTCCCATAGCTCTCAACCTTCCATGTCCAAAATGAGGAACACTAGCCTTCATAATGTGGAAAAAATGGGTAAAATGTGGAACACATACTAATGGCTTACTAACAACTTCAACTAGGAAGGTCATAGGATGGTTAAAATATGCTGGTTTTACTTATAAAGAAGATCTTTTAATGAATTAATATGATTCATTTCTATTTACAATGGATTTCACTTAAAACAATTCCTAACACTGAATGTGTGACAGAGTCTTTCAATGTGGAACTTTGAGAAATTTTAAGGAACATGAACATTTTAAGACCCCAAATGAGGTACGTTCCTCATAATGAGGTACACTTTAGAGGTATGGTCGCTCCCCATATCTCTCTCTTCCCCTACTTAGTAAATTCACCTTCTCTTTATTCATTACATAAGGGCATTGGGGTCAAGTACCACATTTGAAAGTACCTTTTCTTTTTATATCACGTCCATTTTTAAAAAAGTTTTTACTCTTAAACATTTCTTTCAAATTCTGACTTATTTTGTCAACTGTTGTTGAATCATTAATTAATTTCCTTTGAATAGCATGTATAATAGCATGTATATAAATTATTTCTTATTTAAATAAAAAGTAAGACTTTAATTGTTTCCATGTGGTATATTTCTGTTCTGGACAGCCTTTCATAACAAATTCAAGCATCTCAGCATAATTTTCATTGGTATTCTGTAGCTCTTTATTTTTCGCTCATAGAATATCGGAAATTACCAGGTTAACTTGTTGCTTTCTAAACAGATCTTACTGTTCTGACATCTATGAATGACTCTGTTACATGCATCTTTTTCTCTTGATTTAGAATTTACTGTCAAGCAATATCTCTATAAGCATAACAACTTTCTCTGTATCCTTGGTGGTGTCTTGGACAGCAGCTTCTTTATACACTGCAGCAGCTCCAGAACACTTACCATCAGCACTTAATTTTATGAATATACTTAGTTTTACAACCATGATTCAGCAAGCTCTGCATGGTGTACAAGAGTAGTGCAAGTGCTGCTGCATGCAATATGCCCGACGAGCGATCCAGGATCAAGCTCCCAGGACATGCACGAGCGCTTTTACACTATTCCTGCATGGACACTACTGCTCTATACTAATTACCCCATTTTCTGGTGAAAACCATGCAAATGAGGTGAATTAGCGAGCCAGGAAGCAGGCAGGCATCTGTGCAGAATAGTGTAACCTGCAGAAATGTATTCGGTTACTAACTGAATACATTTCTGCAAATTACAAAACGGAGGCATGACAGCTCCAAAGAAAGCATGTATTCAATGTAGTAGGCATGCCAATGGCCAAATATATGGCCATTGGCATGGAAAATAGTTGCAAAATTATAAAAAATAACTTTTATTTATTTTTTGGCCGATTTCGGCCATTTAAGCGTAGGGTAGCGGTGCGCAAACAGGATCGGCCCGAAAATAAGAAAAAAGTTGGAAATAAGCTTTTAAACCCAAATCAACATTTTGCCATGATAGTCAATGGCATACATAAGACAGCAATGCCAGGGAATAGTGGTTGCTAAGGGGGAAGGCTCAGTGTGAGTGTGGTAACTATGAATTAGCATTCCGTTTTATGCAAATGAAGGGACTGATACAGAATCACAGATTTCCTCTCAGTGTTAGCTTGCACCCACCTGTGTAGGTGTAGCAACACCATAGTATAAGAGGTAGATGACCTCATAAGGGGGAGTGTCATGCATGCTGTAAGATTATTGGAGCTCTGTGGCCCGTGTTTGGCCTTAGCTAAGCACAGCTAAGGAAGGGGGGTGTGTCTGAGGCTGCCTAGCAGTGTTTACATTGCCTAAACCAGTTTGCATGCTGCGTACTGGGTTTTAAAACAAAAAAAAAAAACAGGAAATAGCTCTGTTCACATCTGAGCACTGGGTATGCATGCTGTGCCTTGGGGCTTAAACAGGAAGGCAATTGGAAGGGAAAACAGCAGTAGGAAGGCAATCAAGGAGAACTAGCGTAGTTGGCAGGTGAAATGCATCAGAATCAGCCAATTACACAGGCAGTAGCCCAGCCCAGCACACTACTATAAGCTATGCAAACACCTTTCACTCTGTTTTTTTCCCACAAACTCTAGACCACCAGTGTACACAGATGGGGAAATTTTACCTGACAAAACTAACAAAATGATAGAGGCTGCTGTTGCTCTCATACATCAATATGTGGAAGAGACTGAGGGTGGTGGGGATGTGAATGGTGATAACCAACCCACAGTGAGGAGGAGGAGGAGAAGAGTGTACAGACCTAGGGTAACCTATCAGGGGCTACATGAGCTGGAGATATTGGAGCTCTATAGGGTGGACAGGGACATTTTACAGCAAATTGTTGAGCTGTGCCAGCCACGCCTCACACACAGAACCAACAGAGGGGAAACCATCCCAGTGGATACCAAGGTATGTGTAGGGTTAAGAATACTAGCCACAGGTACCTTCCAATGGCCAACTGGGGATATCATGGGGATTTCACAGGCATCAGCATGCAGGGTACTCCACCAGTTCCTGGATGCCATGTCAGCACATGCCAGTGAACACATATATTTCCTCAACACCTGTGAGGCACTGACCAGCAATATGCATCTCTTCCACCAAATAGCAGAATACCCTAAGGTATTGGGTGCTATAGAATGCATGCATATACACATCAAAGCACCACCCAGTGAGCGGGGTAGGATCTACATAAACCACAAGGGCTTCCCCTCCATCAACTGCCAGGTCATGAGTGATGCCCAGGGCATTATCTTGAATGTGTGTGCTGGCAGCCCTGGAAGCTATCACGATTCTCACATGTGGCATATAACACAGCTGTACCAGACATTTGCCAGTGGGGACATCCTATATGGCCACCTAGTGGGGGATGCTGGTTACGCACTGGAGCCGTGGCTGATGACACCCATCAGAAATGCACACACACCCGAACAAGAACTCCATAATGAGGCACACGCACAAACCAGAATCATAATAGAGTGCATGTTTGGGATGCTCAAGTCACGGTTCTGGTGCCTGGACATATCCGGTTGAGTCTTGTGTACTCTTCAGCTACATGTACACAAATTTTCATTGTATGTGCCATGCTACACAATATGATCCTGCGGAAACAGCTGCAGCAGGAACAGCATGGGGCAGGGCCACACAGCCCCCCACCATTGCTAAGGTCATCACAGGCACAGAGAGACATGTAGAAGGAACAACCTGAGCCTGCCCATGTAGGCAGAAGGAGGCGTGCCCAGTATGCCCAGGCTTTGGCAAAGAGGCAACGCATAGCACATACACTGACACGGTAGGGACCCAGGGAATGACACCTCTCTCTGACTTGCACATACAGTAAAAGGGATGCCAAACATGACACTACCTGTACTTTACCATGTATAGGGAGTCTACTATGTGCATCTGACATAGTCAGCCCTCCAGCACCATCCTCAATACTGGCACAGCCACGAGGTAAGTCACTCTTCCTATCAATTGCTGAATGGAGTAGCATGTTCTGCTAGTTGTATTTATGGTATGGATGTGAGCATGCAAGGGAATCGGGTTGCTGAATGGGATGGCAGCAGATAGTGGACAACTATATGGGCAGCATGAAATCCATAACAAATTCCGGTGTCAATAAAGTAAGCAGTACTAGACAAGATGACAAGTTCCACTGCAGTACATGTGGTGCACAAATGGGTGTCGATAGGACACACACATGCATGTCAGTGAGGCTCACATACCCAACACCATCCTCAAGCAGCAGGACAGGTGTAGATGACCATAAAGAAAGGCTGTGCTAAGACCTCCAATTCATGGCAATGGTGAACAGCCCACCTCCAGACCTACACAGATAGACTACAACAGGTCTGTCAGTTGTATGTTAGTTCTGAAGGGTAAGACGTCTGAAACTGAAATGTAGGACAATAAAACCTAAGAGCTGTACTCTACTGATATGCCTCTAGTCTGCATGACAGGTCAGAATACAAAACAAAATGGAAGCCAACAGAGTACTTGACATACGAGTGCAGTCATAGCAAATGTTTACAGTTGTCAGGTGTGCCCCCCCCAACAATCCTATGTAGAAATGCAATAACATGTACATGTGGGTTTAATAACAGTGAACCACAGATTACCTGAGCTGGCCCAATTTACAGGATAGATTTTTGCATGTGTACAATATGCAGGGGTCCGTGCTTTAGGTTGTTGTGTGTTCTATATTGTGTGGAAGCCGTCAGCATGTAGGCATAGACGGCTGTGTCTTGGTGGTCTATGGCCACTGCTGTTGATGACAGAGCCATGTTCTGACAACTGCAGTGCCAACCACAATGCATCCCAGCAATAACCAATTCAGCAGTCATCCATACTCACTGTCCAGATGTCAATATCTGTCACCATCTGAAAGATGGACATGCCATGAATGTGGGCACAGACATAAACACAGTACACAGGTGGAAGTACCCTAGACAGAGTACATAAAATGTAACTGTGAACTGCACACACCTTTGGAATTGTATATACAGGTTAGCAGCACATTAGTTGTCTGTGTAGTATGGAATACTGATGTAGTCTGGCCAATCACTGGCAGACCACAAAAGGCACAGTTATGAAGTAATGAGAGACTACCTATGACCCCGCACAAGGCAGCAAAAGGGGAATGTCCCAGGTATATCTGTGAGTCAGCTGCAAGGAGCTTCCATATCACATGTGCACTCGGCTCACCCCACCATCAGCCACAGGCTTATCACAGGTCATATCCTTGCTATTGGGAATGAGTACAGTATGTCCCCGACTTCTGTATGGGAATACTCACAGAATGCAGCACGCTGAATAGGTGTCCCATGCAGGTGTGTCCCTAGCTGTAAGCAGCACCCTACCAGCATCCAGATCAATGGATTAATATGGACTGGAACTATTGCCATTAACACCTCGCACACTTACCCTGTCACCCCAGGGGAATCCAGTGGCTCGCAGGCTGGGAATGTAGGAGTGACAGAATGCACTGGCCTGCTACAGATGGCCTGCATCACTACCAAATGCCCTACAGTCCTCTGTCAAAGGGCTGTGCCTTACCCATACTGCCAATGTATGTTACCTCATGTGGTCCCAACTAACAACATAACGCAATCCACAGAATACAAATGCAAAGCCATGTTGACAAATCCCAGTAGCATGCCCCCCATGTCCTACTGCATGAACTGTGGACCAACCCCTAAATACTGCTGGGATGAAGGGACAACTATAGGGATACTTCTCAGATATCGCTCACATAATGTTAGGAAGAGGATAGAATAACAGAGTTGGGAGGGTGGAAGCATGGACATCATGGAGTGTGTGAAGTCTGAAACTCTGATGTGTGCCCATACTAAGCCTGCCTGCAAACCCAGTAATAGGTGGCTACAAACCTGCTAGTAAACCACAATGTGAGGGGGAACTGACCAGATATATGAGCCCCGCCTCTGGGTTACCTGGGTGAATCTGTACAGCTGAGAGGTATGGCCACAGCAGGATATGGTCATTCTGTTACATTGAGATATGTACAAGCAGGGGATCCTCAGCCACCACAGTACCAAGGTGCTGGACCATTTACACAGACCCATCAGCAAGTGTCTGCATCTACCTCTCCAGAATGGCATGAGTGTGCAAGAATATGTAGCCTGCAGACCATAATACTGAACACAACTTCATTCATCTTGTATTTCCCAGGAAATAACTGTGAGAAAGTAAGCATATCTGGCAGTAGTTGATGACATAATACAACACAATGTAAAACAGTACATATGTCTGAATATCTCTGCTAACACCGACTATGTAACTTAAGCAGCACAGACACAATAGTTACAGTATCCCACTATCTTTCGCCCATTGTGACTCCATATTGTCAACCTATCTACAGATATCCTGCAGAAACAGGTTGCTAGCTGTAGGTGTAGAACATCAAATCCTGGACAGGAGTACAACCTACCTGGAATGGATTCACACACTCAATACAGAAGGTCATACTGGGCATGCTCCTACACTTAGAGCAATGAAGGCCATGTCTGACAACAACAGTGGACTATACATATCTGTTAGTCACAGATGTCTGTGCACACACACCACATTGCACACCATTCATGCTTTGCACACACATTGGATAGGAATACTCACACATATCCAAGGCCAACACACTACAATATGTCAGACATACACACACACAGATGTGGGGAAGAGAGAGACAGACAGTGACAGAGAGATTTCCATCATGAGGCCTGTCCCACCCATCACATATCCAATTGTCTAATATCACATGACGTGCTGATGTCAATCACTTTATACATTGCTTTTGGTAGCCCTTAGCCCTATAGTGTCTGTAGTACTTGTGATAACTGTGTAACATGATAGTACAAATCAGTATTCATCTAGCATTTGTATAACCAGTCCTGTCAAATGTAAAGTTGTGTGTGACTGAGTGTTGTGTGTGTGTTTCCATAGGAATGGTTTATGGCCCATTCACACACACTGCACTTCCAGTTGTCCATGTCAGCACTCATGCTGATATCAATCATCTTGAAATAACCATCTGGCCAAGTCTCAGCCCCATAAGATCCATGACGTTTGCGATAACTGCGTAATGCTATAGTGTAACATACTAGTTAGATAGGAGTTCTAATCCCAGACATAGCAAGTGTGTGTGTGTGTGTGTGTGTGTGTGTGTGTGTGTGTGTGAATGTGTGTGTGGAGATTAATAATTTTGAGGCCATTCACAGTCACTACACCACCCATTGGCCTACTTTAGCAACCCTGCTGATGTCAGTCACCTTGAAATACCCCTTTGGACAAGGGCCAGCCCCAAAAGCTCTGTGGTGCTTGCAATAAGTGGGTAATGCTATAGTGTAACATATTATTTAGGTAGGAGTTCTAATCCCAGACATGGAAACTGTGTGTTTGTGTGTGTGTGTGTGTGTGTGTGTGTGTGTGTGTGTGTGTGTGTGTGTGTGGAGATTAATGATTTTGAGGCCATTCGCAGTCACTACACCTCCCATTGCCCTACTTTAGCAAGCCTGCTGATGTCAGTCACCTTGAAATAACCCTTGGGACAAGGGCCAGCCCATAAGCTCCATGGTGCTTGTGATAACTGCATAATGCTATAGTGTAGCATACTAGTTAGATAGTAGTTCTAATCCCTGACATGACAACGGTGAAACTCTGTATGTTTGTGTGAGAGAGTGTGTGTGTCTTTGATAATACCTGATAATATGGACATTCACACTTACTACCCTCCCCTTACCCCTCCTTTAGCACTGCTGCTGATGTTAGTCACCTTCAAAGATACCTGTGGAGAACTCTCCAACATGTAAGATCCTTGGCGCATGCCATAAATGCAGAACAATTTAGTAGCAGTAACTACACGGGTATAGGTTTGAATTTCATCTGTAGCAAGTGTTTATGTGTGTACCTCAAAGATTTTGGCCCCATTTACACCCAGTACACATTTCAGAGCCTGACTTTAGCAGTCCTGCAGATATCATCCACCTTAGAAGTACCTGTTGCCAACCCTAAACCATGTCCGGTCAGTGGTGCATGTTGTAAATGCATAATATAATGGTCCATAAAGATTGTTAGATAAAGGTTTTAAGCTTACTCCTGGCAAACTTAAATGTGTGTTTAGAGTAAAATTACTTTTGGGATCTCCCACCCACTACATCACCCAATGCCAGTATTTACAAGGACTGGTGATGTTCCTCACCTTAGAAATACCTTGGGACAGCATCCATCCTGTAAGCTCTGTGGCATGTGCAATAAATGTGGTACACTAAAGTAGCAATACATAGCTAGGTAGGGGTTTGAACTTCTGTACTAAGTGTGTATGTGTGTGTGTCATCAGTAGCCTGTGTGGAGGTTTCTGTGATTGTGTAATGACAGGATCCATTGTGGGGTGGGGTTTGCTAAATTACTATGTTAAGGACCTAGTATATGTCACAATGTCCACCTTACAAGGGCAACAGATGTCAAACACCAGAGAGGCTGGTGTAGACAATCTATAGCCCTACATGTGACATTATGGATTGGTGAACAATATAGGCATCCCTTCCATTACTCAGAGAACACTCTCCACCCATGTCTCATGCACAAACACACTTGGCTAGGCAACAACCACTATATTGGTAGTTCCCTGCATATTGCCTCACAGATAGTAACCACAGTGTGATTGCAGTGGACTACATGCCTGTTGACCACAACAGTGCCACTGACATCAGAAAGTACTGTGATGTGTTACATCTCCTGACTGTGTGTTATCCAGCAAGAAAAAGGACATGGCACCCTGTTCCACCCCGACAGTAGGCAAATAAATGCTTATAGAGGCCCTTTTGCTATGTTCCCCGCTGGATGCCTGCAACAACTGTAGAGTCTGCAAATGCAATCCACAAAGAGAATACCATGCCTTATACACATGCCTTGTATGGACAGATGCCACTAGCTCCACTGAATACCTGTATCATGCTGTCAATGTAGGTGCAAGCTCGACCTCACTTCCATAGCCAGGTCTCACCAAATGAGGTCAGGAATGCTATATCAGAAGATAACAATTTGTCCGCACAACATGCCCCAGAGACCTCAAGTATACTTCCACACATCAAAGAACATGTGTGTGGGACATATGCACAACCCAGACACTGTCCATGTTATGGAATATAGATCACATACATGGGAAGCAGTGCACATCACTGACCACCCACAATAGTAACCCAGATGAGTGGATGGTGAATACAATACCACCCCTGGGGACCACTCCAGGGACTACACTCCTGAGCTACACTAGAGACTATTATCATGTGGCCTGATGCTAAGATATTCCCTTTGCCTAGCCTTGTACAGCCTTCAGACCCATTCACCTACTACACACCTGTGAAGCAATGAACCTATGCATCTCAGTACTGGCAAGTGTGTGTGTGTGTGTGTGTGTATGTGCATGTGTGTGTGTGTGTGTGTGTGTGTGTGTGTGTGTGTGTGTGTGTGTGTGTGTGTGTGTGTGTGTGGAGACTAATGATTTTGAAGCCATTCACACTCACTACACCTTCCATTGCCCTACTTTAGCACGTCTGCTGATGTCATTCACCTTGAAATAACCCTTTGGCCATGTTTCAGCCATATAAGCTCTGTGGCGCTTGCCATAACTGTGTAACAGTGTAGTGTAGCAAACTAGTTAGGTAGGAGTTCTAATCTTGATCTTGCCAACTGTGATAATGTGTGTGTTTCCCTGAGATAGTGCTTGTGCGTGTCTTCGTTAACACCTGCTTTTGTGGACATTCACACTTACTACACTTCCTTTACCCTTCCTTTAGCAGTGTTGCTGATGTTACTCCCCTTCAAAGATACCTTTGGACAGCTCTTTAACATGTAAGCTCCATGGCGTGTGCAATAACTGTGTAACACTGTAATAGCAATACATAGACATGTATGAGTTTGAAACTCCGTACTGTCAAGTGTGTGTTTGTGTGTGTGTCATCAGAATCTTGTGTGGGTGTGGGGGTGATTGTATAATGACAGGATCCATTACAGTGTGGGTTTTGCTACATCATTATATTGAGGACCTATATGTCCCAATGTCCACATTACAAGGCCAACAGTTTTCAAAGACTGTAGAGGTTGTTATAGACAATCCTAAGCAATAAATGTGTACAGCCATGTGCAATTACTATGTGACAGTATGGATTAGTAAATAATATAACCAAACTCAACTCTCAAAAACAATAAACCAACAAACTAAGTAAAACACACTGCTGGAAACAGAGGCACCGAACACTTTAGGACCAAAAACAAGAAACTCGTTAATGCGAAACCAATAAAAACCATACAGTAATGTAAAGCACTTTTCGTCTGGCTACATAGCCAGACTTCTTCATACAAAGAAAGCCAAAAGTTTGCAGCATTAAGTATTCACCCTGTACCTTCCTATTAAACTAATTAACCAATAGAAACACATCTCCATAGAAACAGTTAAAAGGCAGTAATTAGGTAATTTTAAAACAGCCAAGTTCAGCGTTTTCCAACTTAAAAAGCTACAAAAAGGTATTAAGCAAGCAAACCCACCATCCCTACCCACAAAGCAAAACATTTTACCATAGAGTTTGTTACCAAATATAATATTAAATATTAGTTAAACATTTGCTTAAAATTAACACTAACACTTAAACTTGTTAAAATTGTTTTATTAAAATTGTTTTATACTGTCTCTAGACACCTACATATGTTGTTCGTGCAAAGTGTTGTTAAAATACTCCATTAACTACAAAAAATTTACAGTTACTTCAGGCCAAAGGTTAAAAAATCCATTTAGCTGTTACGCTTCCAAGGTGTGAATTATATTCTACACTAAACCTCCAGGTTTTATATCAGTTTTTATGTCAATATTTAATATTAACCAATATTTAATATTATATTTGGTAAACTTTATGGTAAAATGTTTTGTTTTGTGGGTGGGAATGGTGGAGTTGCTTGCTTAATACTTTTTTGTAGTTTTTTAGGTTGGGAAATGCTGAACGTGGCTGTTTTAACATTACCTAATTACTACCTTTTAACTGTTTCTATGGAGATGTGTTTCTATTGGTTAATTAGTTTAATAAGAAGGTGCAGGGTGAATATTTAATGCTGCAAACTTTTTGCTTTCTTTGTCTGGAAATGTCTGGCTATGTAGCCAGACGAAAAGCGCTTTACATTACTGTTTGTTTTTTATTGGTTTCGCATTAAAGAGTTTCTTGTTTTTGGTCCTAAAGTGTTTGGTGCCTCTGTTTCTAGCAGTGTCTTTTACTTAGTAAACAATATTGGCAACTGTTATAATAACCAGATACCACTGTCCATCCACGAATCATACACAAACATGCTTGGTTCTTACTCTCTTACTCCCTTCCTTTCTTACTTTGTCTCTCTCTGATGGTGTACATGTCAGTATCAGAAGTGACTTCCCATACAACATGTCTGTTGACACAACCCCTGTTAGTGTAGCAACATTCTACATTTATACCTGCAATACTTACATTACAACCCCTTGCACTAAGAGGTTGGGACTATTGGTGCTGAAGTATGACTCCACTACATGTTATGGGCATATGTTTTATATACATATATATATATATATATATATATATATATATATATATATATATATATATATATATATATATATATATATATATATATATATATATATATACATACACACACACACACACACACACACACACACACACACACACACACACACACATACACACACACACACACACACACACACACATATATATATATATATATATATATATATATATATATATATATAAAATATATATATATATATATATATCTATATATATATATATATATATATATATATATATATATATATATATATATATATAGCCATATCCTTGTTATGTGTAAACATGAGTGTTGTATGTACATTCCCAGATGTATCCCACCATATTTATCTGATATGTGTATATTTAGATATAACAACATACTGATTCAACACCATTTTCACTTACAAGTACTAATCAATTGTAGTAGTCAAAGCAGTTGTTCACTACTATTCAGTATGTGTACTGAAAGATATATTTGAAAAAACAACAAACATCTTCACAGCTCAGATGGCTTAGTGGTTAACTGCTGTGACTGTAGTAAACAGGGTCCTGGGTTCAAGTCCTGCATGGGCAGTTTATTTTGTTGCTTGGCAGAACAAGGACTGTTGGATACAGAGTGGTTAAGGCAGTTTTTAGCAGTTTTAAGTGGGTTTGCTTGTGTTTGCATGATGGCAAGTGGTGCTAATGTACAGTTAAACAAAAAGGGGCTTGCACCGTGTAGGCTTTGCTTACCAGTGTGCAAATGTGCTTATCATTTATGTTTAAGCAATGCTTACACCTGTGAAGCATAGCTCAGCCCTGGTAACCAGTGGTCACATTCCAGTCTGATGAAATAGCAGGGTAATGACATCTTTAATAAGTGTATTTAATTCCATGTACATAACATGCTTTTATGTGCTGTCATTACAGTAGCAAGGGGTGTGAGTACAGTTTATAGGACACCTGAGTATATATGGCTAATACAACAATCTTTTCTCTTTGCATGTGTTTTATACATGAGTAGTATCTAAGGTTATATGCAGTCACACTTGCAGGTATTGTATCATTACACTACTACTGTTAACAGTGCTTTCCCAGGTAAGAGCAGATTGCAGATTGTAGTACTGGAACCATACACCCCTGCATGCAAAGCTGGACTCTGAGTAGTGACTATCGTGTTCTTGGTGTGTGAGCTGTGTGTTATTAAGTTTTTGCTACTGGATATTGATCTGATATGTGGATATTAACTGTAGACTACTATGTGTATAGGACATGTCGTTGAGGGCTGCTGTCATGTAGTAATGGCATACCTATCAGTGTCAGACATATATCTATCAAAACATTCATCCTAACGCATAACCTGTTGGCTAGCTGATTTCTGTCTGTCTTCTGTACAGATGTGCAGATGTCAGGTATCCATCTTGGCTGCTTACAGGCAATCTATGCATGACTGACACTGGCATGTCTGCCCAGCTGTTTTATGAATGCCACAGCTAGGAAACCCCACCCTGTATGCACTACATGCCATGGATACCTCAACTAGACTACCACAGTCAACAAAACATGCTTGGGTACAGGTCTGCAACCCAGACATTTGCCATGTTATGTAATATATGTTGCATACATGTCAATTGGAGCACCTCAATGGCCATCTGCAAGAAAAACAGATGATTGGATGTTGCATTTAACTGTCACTGTGGGGATCACTCAAGTGGGATCAGTTGATAGATGGCCTGCTGACAAATGTCAGGTGTCATGATACCAGTGTACCCACATCTACTACTTTTCTCATCTCTCCATGGACATTAGCCTGGTACACACCTGAGAACACCACTACCTATAAACCCCAGAACTGACAACTGTGTCAGTGTGCATTACTGAGAATAACAGTGTCTGTGTGTTTGTAAACTTGTATTTGATAATACCCTGAGGACCTTCTCACTCACTACACCCCCAATGCCATAGTTAGAAATGGCTGCTGCTGTAATTGACATTAAATGTACCTTGTTACTCTCTTTACCCTATCGGCTACCTGGAGCTTGCAGTACCAGCATAACACTGTTTACAAATGTGTAGATAGGCATGGGTTACCCTCTGAGTCCTGTCAAGTGTGTGTATGTGTGTGAGTGTGTATATTTGTAGAATACAGCATTCTGAGGCTACATTTTCAAAATACAATACACCTTGCCATACATTATAAGGGATATGTTGCTGACATTAGGATGGCCATGACAAACCCTCACCCTACTATCATGTGCAATAAATGCATATCCCTGTAGTAGTACTGATTAGATAGACAAGGGGTTGTATAGCTCTCTTGGTCAATGTGTGATTGTGGTTATGTCAGAGCATTATCATGGGTTTCAGTGAGTAAAATATCCAATGTGGGGTGTGGGTGCTGGGTATACTGTCTTTACACCATGGTACCCCCAGTACATGTCCCAAGGTCCACTGTATGAGGACCATTGTCACCATCAATCATACAGGTAACTGATTACACTATCCAGCCCAATGATGCTATGCAAATTCTCTGTAACAGAATGGACTCACTGACAAGGTAGTTAGCACTGATAAACCCAAGTCTCTCAGATGTGTCTATGACTGTTATATGTTTGTGAATGTGCATATAACAGTATGTCATACTATGTATTGTTCATTAGCACCCAGTACATCTCCCATTACCATACTGTACAAGTCCTGGTGATGTTCTTCACTTAACAAGAAACTTGGGACACACCTTATCCTAAACGCTGTCTGGTGTGTGCAATTAAGGCCAAACACAAGAGTAGCAATAAGTACCTAGGTAGGGGTTCTACTCTCAGTCTTACCAAGTAAGTGTGTGTGTGTATGTGAAGGGATCTACATCAGTTTGCAGAAAATACATGTCCCAGGAGGTCATTTGTTCGTGAACTGACTGGCAAATGCTAACATTTCAAAGGAATCATCTTGTGGAAATTCATTCCATCAAAACTAGTAGCATATTTGTAAATGCCCTCTTCCCCACTGTACAGCTGTACAGCAATACTGGAGTTGGTATATATAGTTGGGTGTGGATGTTGTAGGCACAGCCACCCTCACTGGGGATATTGTTGTGTGTATCCCCCCACTTAGTTTGCTGTAATACTGTACAGTTTATGTTAACAGGTTAAGTAGTTGTTAATCACACTATGTGTGGTTCTATGCCACCCCACACCCTCCAAAGTGGAGGGCCATGCCACCCACACCAGCAGACCTATGTTTACCAACTCCAGGATTACACTACATTGGGGAAGAGGACATATACCATGCCAGTACCATCATCAGTGACATTAAACTGGCAGACTGATTATTTACTGATGTGATGTTTTGCCTATTTTGTCTTGGTGGAAATACATAGTCTAAAATGAGTTCACTGCAAAATTAAGTACAGCCATGTGTTCAGTATTCTCTGTCTATTGCATCAACACCAAAGCCTTCGTGTGTGTGTTATTCACAAACATTTGGTGTGTGCCACCCAGTACAATTACCATTGTCCACTGTGGAAGAGCTGCTGACATCAGCCACCATGCACTCACCCTCAGACCTATCAGCCATGTGGCACATGCAGTAACTGTTATACAGACCTGTTAATTGTGTTCAGCTGTACCCAGGATATGAAACAGTCAATATGTCACCACAGTGCCATACTGCTTGTAGGAAACAACAGCAGACCAAAATCCTGCTGATACATAGACATCTACAACACAAACTGAACACATTATTGAGACCACAATCAGTCAGTGTTAATAACAGCTATAATGCATCATGGCTGGACAGCTACACATCCTGACATGTAAGCATTAAACTTTCCAGCTGAATACATGTTACACAGCATTACATTGCTAAACCTTAATACATTCACCCTATGCATCAGAACCATATTAGCATGTCCCTGCATCGATGGTATAGATGACAGAGATGTGGCACAGGTAACATCATATGCACATGGTGTGTTGTGGGTTTACCAGAGACCTATGCTGAGCCATTTGGTTGACATCATGTGTGTGTTAGGGAGGGTCTTTATCAATGGGGCTGTGCAGATGTGGTGTGTGTAGGTATGGAGGTACCCTAGCTGTGTTGGCGATGTGTGTGTGTATGTATGCACACAGTTCTACCATCTGGCTGCCCTATACAGGGATTTGTTGGACAGCTGCAGACCATACATGGCAGGGTGTACAGTTCACTGTCTCCCGCCATGGACATAAGAACTGTGCCTACTAGGGGTTCCACAGGTGCTACCAGGTACAAGCCCAGATATGGTACTCTCCCCTGATGATGACAAATATCCACTGGATCTGCATCCCTGTTGGGACTGGCCAGGACCATGTGCACATGGCCTGCTGTGTTGTGGTGTGGACAGCACCCCCCTGCAGTGCTGGTGCTGGTACTGCCACTACAGGAGTGGCTGTGACTTGTTGCACATCCACGTAGACCTCCATCTATTGGTGTTGCTGACCTATGTCCACGTGGCTGTTGCCCTACCCCTACCATATGCTCTAACATAGACACTGCTTGGTCAAGGATTCCCACCATCTCACCCAAACGTCTATCCAGGACCTATGCAAAATAACTGTGGGCACCTGCAAGATCATGGATGTTGTCAAATACAGCAGAATGAGTAGCTCTCTAGAGTGTCAAACTCTGTCTGGTGTAATGTTCCATACGTGCTACATGCCTGTGCCTCCATGATGGCCCAAAACATGCATCTAGTGACACCTGCTTTGGCACTTCTGCCAGGGGCATGATGGCCAGCAGCCCTCCTATGAGCACCCCTGTACATCTGCCTGTCTGATACCTCACTGGTCATCTGGCTATGGCTGCTGTGTAAAGACACATTTGCCATAGTCACCACACTGTCCTGTCCCATGCCATAATCCACCAACTGTCCCTCATCTATGGCCACTGGTGATGGGGTATTATAGGCATTGTGACTGTGTGCGGTGATGGGTTGGATAAAAGTGGGATGTCAACCAATGGCACAGCTCAGCCACTGAGAACCCTGCCTGTGTGTCACCATACCTTTCATCATTGTCAGAGTCTGTATGGACAATAACATCAGTTTGCCTGCAGGAGAGACCTTGACCCACCTTGCCACTTGTGAGGGGAAAACAAAAAAATGTAATTTAAGACCTGTACATCATTGCTTACCTCTACACACACACACACACACACACACACACACACACACACACACACACACACACACACACACACACACACACACACTTACTTACTTACAGGTAAAGTGGCACAAAGATATTACACAGACCTTTTATTACCCAACAGTAAACATGCATGACATATGTCACTCAACAGCATGCACTGCAGCTATACTCAATCCTTGTTATCAATATTATACATCTCAGTGATGCATGTGTTGTGTTAGTAGGTGATGACCTTCCCCTGGAACACACTGCAGCAATGTACACAGTATTGCTGTGCACCTGTTCAGCACCCTGGCATGTACTGTGCACCATACCTCACGAGTGTACACACCATTGCTGAATGTGTATATGTGTGGCAGTTATGTTTGCTCTGTTGCTCACAGCCCCTATGTGTTTGTCTGACACATACCTGTGATTATATGATGACAGATGTCAGTAGTGAATGAATGACCTCTGATTTCCAGATCTCATCATTAGCAGTGCATGTATGAGCAATAAAATCCGATTACACTGACAACCTTCAGAGCTTACTGTGACTATGAGGAGTGTACGCACCCTTGTTGGCATGTCAGCCTCTTGCATGATATCCAATGGGGCCACAATACTGCATATGTTAACATTACACACACCTGATGTGTGACATATGACCTGTGCAATCAAATGCAGTATTAAACAAATGTATTAGTTTTGCAGATGCTGATTGAGATGCATACAATATGTGGGTTGCATAAGTGTGAGCACCCTTAACACGATGGTTTGTTGCAGTTCTGTTAAGTGAACTACAGAAGTCACTATTCCTGGCCCATCTTCACTTGCCATTATTTGGTCACTCCGCCCTACGAATGTCCCCCAACTCTGCCGTTTGCAAGCTCAGCTCATATGCACAGCCCTTGGAGGTCACACAGTGCCTTCACTATTGCTGTGGAGTCAGGGATATGTCTGGCACAATTCATGACCTTGACTGTGTTCAGATGCAGCCATTCTTAGCGAGCTTTGGATGTATGCTTCAGTTCACTGTTGTGTTTCAGGATGACACCCCTCCCCATCCTCAGACTTATTGCAGATGCTTGACAACTCAGCAGGACATCATTACAGCAAGTCTTGATGGCACATATAAATCTTTCAACATCATCTATCCTATTATTACAGACCAAGTACTACATTCAATTACATGCTGACATGTTTCACATACCTCTTTTATTATTGTGCTTTCTTCTGTGTACCAGTTGGATGTCTTCCTTGCTTGTTTTTTTTTAGTATCATTTTTGTTTTTTAGTATTATTTTTGTTTTTGCTTTTTTTCTCTCTCTCTCTCTACTACAGGGATGAGATGGTTTGAATAGGTGGCAGCATAGCTTTTGTAGGTGATCCTCATGATCAGGTGATTGCCTCTGCACCAATTGGTGTTCCCCACTTGCTAATTGCATGCAGCCAGCTGTGTAGTACTTCCAATAGCCAATGTCATAGCAACCCACTACTATAAATGACTACATCATGTGGGCATTGACCCTTTACCTTTCCTGTATGGAAAACATCCTTCCTGTGTGTGGGCAGTGGTGTTGCAGACAGCAGGTAGCAATAGCTCTTCCAACAGGACTTGCAGACACAGGCCAACTACATGTTTGTATAAGTTCCAGACCTAGGGACAGTGTGTGAGTATTGCTGTTATATGCATTGAATACTGCTAGTTTTACAGGGTTTGTGTGTACAAGCTAGTTTTGCTTGGAATGCAGTCTGTCTGAATAGCTCTCAACTGTGGGCCTATCTAGATGATGGCCAGAGGATTGGCTGTTATGTTTTGTCTGTTCAGCACACAGGTCTTGTCCATGAAATATCAGTGCCATTCTCTCCGATGATTGCTATCAGTACATGGCAATATCCATTTGTGTTTCTGACTTCATATTCCTGAGTAAGGGCATGTTGCAACCATTTCTGTAACACCAGCAACTTTCACAGTGTATAACAGCAATATTTCAAATATGGGCCTGTGTTTCAGCCACTGTCCTCCACCTTTATACCAGGCTTTGTCCAGATGTCATGCAGTAAGAGGTTGTTAGGTAATGGGCTATCATTATTTAGTGCTGGCATTCCTGCTATCATTCCAGTGATGTTGTGGACTCCCACACAAATTGTGGGGTAGGGTACGTATATATGAGGGCTACAGCTGGACAATACATGTGTGACCCTGTACAGTCCAGAGGTCAGTGTATGCAGAACACTGTTATATGCCCTTGTAAGACACTTTATGGGGGAGGAGTATTAAATGTTTTTAACCTAGGCTGTTACAACATGTGAGGGATATCAGTAATAAGAAACATTAAGATATATGGCTGTACATTTTCCTATGTTTCACCATGGGAACAGTAGTGGGCTAGAGCCTACTGTCTTACACATAGTTCTGTTTGTCAGTGTGATAGTGACATTTTAAGTTAAGCATTATTATGTAACAGATACATTTACATTGTGACAACTAATACTTTTCCCCCTAGGGGTTGAGTACAGAGTGTAATTGGAGGCTGCTGAATTACATCTGTAATTAAGTGCTGATTGATTCTTATCTTCAAGGCAGGTGTGTATTTTACTGTTGTACTACCTGAAGACTTAGCCTAGACAGCAAATTATGTTATGTTTTGCAGATTACTGTATCATATGTTTTGTTTGAGAGCTGAATCGATCAGTTATTATGTATTTCAAACACGTAACTGCTATAAGAAATGACATAAACAACTGAAATAGTACACAAAAAGCATTTCTATGTATGCAAACTTGTGTGTGGTGTCCTGTCCTTTGCATTGTGTGTGGGTATATGTTTCATGCAATAATTCTCATTTGTAGGAAAGAATCAGACACTGGCCATTTGAAAAGATGGCAACTGTAGGAATAATGGCTGTTTGATATGCTGTGCACCCTCCATATATACTCTTTATATATATATATATATATATATATATATATATATATATATATATATATATATATATATATATATATATATATATATATATAAGTATTTATATATTTATATGCGTATGTGTATGTATGCATGTGTATATATATATATATATATATATATATATATATATATATCTATATATATCTATATATATATATATCTATATATATCTATATATATATATATATATATATATATATATATATATAATATATATATATATATATATATATATATATATATATATATAGGTTCATAGGTTGGTACTAGGCTATTGGCCCTAGGGCATATACAAGCCTAGCCATAACAATTCCCTGGCTATTTCTTCCCACACCACCTACCTCCCTGGACTCCCATCTAGCAGGGCAACCAACGTGATCCCCGGGGTGAATTTTCTTTCTCCCATCCAATCGTCAAGGTACCATTTGAAGAGGGCCAAAGAGGTGCTCTGCTTGACATGCATGGGCATTCTATTCCAGAGTCTGGGGAGTTTCTGGGTCAGGAACCTATCCCTCCAGCATGTTTTGTTTATTGTGATGACAAGGTTTAGATCCATGGAGCATGTGGCTCTGAAGGATTGGGATTTCTTTAAGTGTGGCATGTCCAATAGCTCTGGGTTTGACATGGCCTTGTATGTTAAGCAGAGATTGCCTCTGAGTAGGCGATATGCGACAGAGTATAACTGGAGTTTTTTAAGGTGGTGAGTGTAGGGCATCTGCTTTAGGCCTGTGATTCTTTTAGTGAGGTATTTCTGTGGCCTTTCCAGTTGTTGCAGATGTCTTGAGAGGTACATACCAAATGGGGTGTTGTATTCTATAATAGGTCTAATGAGGGATGAGTACAGTGGGACAATGACCTCCTTTTTCCTGGATGAAAAGCCCTTAGTGATGAGGTGTGCCACATAGAAGGATTTCCTGACTGTTGTGGCGATGTGGTTATTCAAGATGAGACCACTGTCCACCTGTGTCCCTAAGTCTCTTATCACGCTTTCGGTGTTTAGTGTACTGCCACCTATGTGGTAATTCACGGGTACATGTTTTTTCCCAATGGGGATAACTATACATTTCTTGGCATTGAGCTTGAGCCCATGGCTCTGGCACCAAGCATCTGTTTCTGTAAGGCTTTTTTGTAGAGTATCCACATAATTTGGGGATTCAATAATGTCTCCCAGTTTGGAGCCATCTGCGAACTTTGTTAGCCAGAATCCCTTAGTGGTGGCCTGTATTACAGAGAAGTAGATGCCAAACAAGAGTGGTCCCAGGACTGAACCCTGAGGTACTCCACTTGTCACTTGTCTGGAGCTGGATTTAGAGTCGGCTACTTTTACAGTGTGGGTTCTGTCATTAAGCCAGTTGGCAACCCATCGAGTGATGTGGGGATTAATGCCCAGCTTAGTAAGTCTATCTATGATTCCAGAGTGGAAGATGGTGTCAAAAGCCTTGGCGAGATCCAGATAGGCTATGTGGACTGCCTTACCCTCATCCACAACTCTGGAGACTGATTTGAAGAAGTCATTCAGGTTCAGGAGACAAGATCGGCCCTTCACGAACCCAAACTGGGTGGGGTCCAGTGTTTGAAGGTTGCCAAATTTTTTGTTTATAAGTTCCATGATAATACATTCCATGGCCTTGCAGATCAGGCTCGTCAGACTTATGGGGCGGTAGTTCCCGGGATCCAAGGTGGATCCCCCTTGTGGAGTGGGATAACTGTAGCTGTGCGCCACTCAGTGGGCACGAAGCCTGAGGTGAGGCTATGATTAAATATGACACTTAGGTGAGGTGCCAGTTCATTTTGTACTTCATGTAATACACAGCCTGGGATGTCATCTGGTCCCATGGATGCTATATTCTTAGCTTTGGAGAGTGCATTTTTTACCTGTGTGGCTGTTATTACTGGAATTTGGCAATCTTCCGGTATTGAGATGGGCCATTTAAGGGGTGAGATGGGCTGTTTAGGGGGTGATATATATATATATATATATATATGTATATATATATATATATATATATATATATATATATATATATATGTATATATATATATATATATATATATATATATATATATATATATATATATGTATATGTGTGTGTGTGTGTGTGTGTGTGTGTGTATGTATCATTGGAATGTTTAGTGCTTCCACATTGTACATTCCCTGTGGTAGACTGAATGTTCTGCATGATATGTTAGATAAATCATCCTGACATCTTACAGCTGAGATGGCTTACTGTTAACTTGTTGTGGCTAGGTTGTGTAGGGTCCTGGGTTCAAGACTTGCAAGTGCTGTTTTTTGTGTTGCAAGGCAGATTAGTTCAGCTGTGGTGGAAGGAATAATGGCAATCATTACAACATATCTTTATTTTGGGTCTCTTCACCCCTATTAACAGTGCCTTTGGTCAGATGTTTTGAAGTGAGAGGTTCAGAGTGTGGATCCAATGTGCAAATGCAATACACACACACACACACACACATATATATATATATATATATATATATATATATATATATATATATATATATATATATATATATATATATATATATATATATATATATATATATATATATATATATATATATATATATATATATATACATGTATATATAGACTTAAGTACATATATATATATATATATATATATATATATATATATATATATATATATATATATATATATATATATATATATATATATATATATATATATATATATATATATATATATATATATATATATATAATATACATACATACATAGATCTACATATATAAATACATTTTCCCTACTGTTAAATGACTGTGCGGCATATGTTTGAGAAAACATCCCACTTGTGTACAGCTCAAATGGCTGTGGATATGGTGTGCAGTGTCCTGGGTTTGAGTCTTGCAAGGGCTGATTATTTTGATGCTGGGCAGAACAACAGCTTTTGGATAGAGAGTAATTAAAGCACTTTTAAGCAGTTGTAAGCGGGTTTGTGTGGTGGTAAGCAATGCTAACTTCTAGTTAAATAAGCTTACAGACAGTTATTCTGACAGTGCTTAATCTGTGTAGCCATTGCTTGCTGCTGTGCAAACAGGCTTAAACCCACTTACTACTGCTTAAAAGTTCTTACTCCTGCTTACCCTTGCGCTAATTTCTTTAAAAGAAAAGAAAAAAGGGGTGATAGGGAAGTGGTGAAAAAAGGGGCATGCAGAGGGAAAAACAATAGGGAAAGTAGCTAGGGATGTTCAGGACAGGTGTAGGGAAGGTCCATAGCTGTGCATATATACTGAATTTGGAGGTAGATTTGGACACTCAAACCCCTGAGCAAGGGGTGTGGACAACAATAATGTGTTGTGAAGCCAATTAGGCCAGATTACATGTGTCCAGTGGACACGTGTGCAAAATGAACAGCTATGTATGGGGCAAAATGTTTTGTTGGGAACAGTTTGCCCTTTTTTTTTTTAAGGTGAGAGTGGGATGTTGGGGAAGGATAGTAGGTATATTTGGTGAGGTAGGTTGGGTAGGAAGACAGACAAGACAGACAAGACAGCATACAGGGGTGGTATATGACATGTGGTGGTAAACACCTTGGACGGGGAGGGGTGTTTGGAGATCGGAAGACCATGAATCCCCAAATGTCAAAGAGTGGGACTGAGGTCCCCACCCATGGGCAGTCACCACTGCACCTTCACAGCCCCAAAGGTGACTGTGCTGGGGGCTGAGCAAAAGGGGCAGACTGACCCTCTAAATGCACTATGTGCCCCTCAAGCAGGTGTAGCAGATCTCCAAACTCTGTTTGGAGCTCGCTATGCACGAGTCCCCGGACCTGACTTCGGGTGACAGGATCCTGTCAGTGCACACTCCCAGGGGGAGATGAGCCTCATCCCTTGAGGAGGTCCACCCAAAGGTGGTGCAGGACCAGCAGATGAGGAGGTCCCAGGGTGGGTTCCAGATGTGCTGGGGCCTGGTGCCATGGCCAGATGAGGTAGGAGAAGAGGATCTGCTGGGACTGGTCTTCCCAAACATGCTGTGGTGTTGCAGTTTTAAAACATATGTGGGTTAGTAATAGTCAACATAACCCTGGATTAGTTATAACAGCATGCATAGATATTCCCATTAACCCAAAACACCAGATATGCATATGTGGAACCACAGTGGCCATTACAATGGCATGCAGGTTACATTGATAGCAACAGGACACCAACAATAGTATTTCAACATGGAGCATTAATAGAAAGACATTTCAATATTTACTGAACAATAGGACATATGTCACAATAGTAGGTTTGGTTTGGTGCAAACATACCCATTGATTTGTGTATTTAGATTATTGTTGCAGATATATTGAGGAGGAGAGAGATGTCAATTAACAACTTATATATCCTTGTAGTACTCACAACTTTAATGAGCATTGCTCTAATCATTAAGGTACAGGTATTATTACAATATCCTATGGCCTTGGTTTGGGCAGTGGTATGCTTGTACACAGTGTATACTTCAACTGTCTTATAGCTAAATTCTACATCTCTTACCTGGTAGACCTGTATAGGGAATTTTTGTTAACACTACCTGACTATTTCTATACATATTCCCAGATTCCGAGTTAATAGTATGCACATACCTCTCAATCTCTTAATACACACACTCTGGACAAAGCTTGACAACATGGGGGTACAAATAGGGACATGTTTTGAATATTGCTCTCATAAACTTGGAGAGTTGCTAGAGTGATAGGATTTGTTTTAATATACATTTTTCTGATGGTTTTGAGGTCTGAAAATCAAATGTATATCTACTACAATTCTGAGATCATCCCACTTATTTGCCAGGGAGACAGATGAACAGGCAGAACATATGAGCCAATTATCTGGACATTCTGAAAAAATCTGTACAGTTGAGAGGTATGATTATGCATTTAGCTTACTACCACTCCCAGGATTCGAACCATGGCTGTGTCTGCTAAAAATACAATTTAAGTTTCAGCAGATTGTACTATTTTGATATTGTTGTCTTTTCCTTTGATGTTTTCTATGTCTCACACAGGCTGGACATTAGTAAACAGTGATTGGTATGAGTACTTATACAAAGCTGGGACATCACCCCTCTGCCTTGCTTCTTGGTCCCACTCATTCAAGAGCTCCCATTTTCTCCGCTTCAAGTCAGCATAGTGGTGCTAGACCTGCTCACCAGTCCGAGGGATGCCAGTGGCACTGGTGAGATCATGAGCGAGAAGGTCCCAGGCTTCCACTTTATATTGGGAGCCTTGGTACTAGCCTTGCAGCAGTCTCTCATCATGGTTTTGTACCAGGTGTCCTACAATGACCTTGGACTCCTATATGCCCCAACGCTGCGCACAGAAGTGCATGCCCTCACCAACTCCTGCCATACTGCCTACAGTGGGAAACTGCAACCAGTTATGAGCTGTATTCCCGCCTGTGAGGTTTAAAGATGGACGATTTTCCACCCTTTGCTGTGATTGGAGGGTTTTGAATATGCTGATATAAGCTAAGCTATGGGCAAACCTGATTAGCTAAGGTTATCAGTCCTTAAAGGGACAGGTTCAGCACTGCTTACTGATGGGCAAATCCACTTAGCTAGGCTACTCATTGCTTAGCAGTCATATTTACACAATGCTTACACCTGGTAAGCAGAGCTGTGCAATGCTTAGCATTGCTTATTTTTCATTTTATAGACTATCTGCTGTATGGCATTGACTCATCATTCATTACATATTATAAAATTGTTTACTGTCCCTGACATCCCCCATTGTGCTTTCATTACATTTATTCATGTGTGACTATACTGTATGGGGCACTTGTGTTTATATGGAGGTTTCACAACTTTATTAAACTAACACCTCACATCTGGACCTAATGCAGTACTCTGGTTAACAAACATATGTTATTTATTAGCTAATTATAAAAATACATGTTTATGTACTGCTTTCACATGTAAAATGCAAATTGGTTACAGGGGGGATCAAACCAGGAATGGCTGCTTGGAAAGCATACTCTGTAACCACTACATTACTGAAACACTGCTTATGCTGGATGTCTCTTGCTATTTAAGTTCTTGTGCTGTTTAAGCTGGACTATACGTCGCTAAGCAACCGGCACACTCGTGCAGCTACGCTTAAACTTTATCCCATGTATAAAAAAATATATTTGTTGTTATTTTATTTTTACCCTTCAGAATATCCCTGCAAATGCTGAATCTGTTATTCTATCAACTTTCTGCTTTGTGGGACGATTGTCCCTTTTGGCTTTGTCCACATTCCTTACTCTGTTGGGTTGGGAGGTGTGTCCTATGTGCTTATGCTACATCTGTCATTCTGACAACATTTGTCTTGGTAGGGACAATTGTCCCTTATGGCTTTGACCCAGATTTGTTATCCTGATGTGGTGGGGGTGTTACGAGTGTTCTCACTCATTTTAAAGTGCTGAAAGGCAATTTTGGAATGCAGGAGGCATGTATATTGTGAGAGCTCTGCTCTCACACACATCCCCTGTACTCGTACATCAACCATATCTACTTTAGAGCATGGCAGCATGCCTTCATACATATGAATGGTGTGCTGCTGTGCTGAGCAGGAACGGTCCCTGCCATGCAGGAATAACATATTTCTGCATGGCTGCTTGCTGAATCCCTTATGGCTAACAGCTCTTTGTCTAGCTGAGTTTATGTTTTCTTAATGTCAGTAGAGTCTTGATCCACAGAAAACTTATTTGTCTTTTTGAAAAATCATTCCAACAGTTCTTTACTAGCTTGTATTTACTTGTAATGTGATTAGTTTATTCATAACAAAATATTTCATTGTGAGTACTTTCATCACTGGCTATTTAAACAACTCATAACTATTTTCCTGCAATGAACTCCAATAACATTTGTACATTATATTTTTATAATTTCCTTAGTGGCACTCTTTTTAACGTATTAAGAATAATCTTTGAATGGTATTGTACCATACGAAGAAATCTCATTAACACTTGTTAGTCTTCTAATTAAATGATTAGTTCTATTGCTCTGACTTGTCATTCACTTGCTTTCATCCCCATTGCTGTCAAAAAATGCCCCATGCATACCATTTCTGTAACTGATTCTAAACTTACTGCCTCATTCTTTTCAGTAACTGAATCATATATTATTATTTTCTCTGGTTATACTGTGTACCAGTATTTCATAAATAATATTAGTAACACCTTCAATCCATTCATCATCTATGTTGCAGCTTTCCAAAAACTTCATAGGATGATGAAATGTAAAACGGAAGGCCAAATAGTCTGCATGTTGCTATGTGTGAATTCCATGAAAACATTGCAAAACTTTTTTCTTCAAGCTTAATCCATCAAAATTCACAACATTAAGTGCAAATACTTTGAACTTGATTAAAGTGAAAACACTTCTTCGCTTGTTTGAAGTGGATAATATTCCAGGTTTTTCAATGTATTAATAATGCACAAGTCTGTGCTTGTAGCATTTCTGTTATATTCATTGCAATAACTATGATATTTAGACAGTCAGTAGGCTAAATCTGTTTTTCAATTATGCTCATGCACTCAAGTCTATTCAGAGGATTTTCAATTTTCCTCCTTGGGGTAGCTAGAGTTTTTGCTGGAGCATGTACTACTAGTAACACATCAAAATACACTAATGACAACGAAAATGTCCAATACTTGTGAAGAAACCATCATCATAAGTAATATGGCTTACTTTCATCATGCCAACTTTCTAATAAGTCAAAATGATCTACTATGAATTAAGCATCAGCTCTATCAACTATGCAGAACTGAAACATGCTTTTCTTATTTTTATATTTACAAGTATGTGCTTTCTGACCACTGTGACATGGATAAGAAGCTTGCACAATGATGTCTTTATTTCAATCTCTTTTGAATTCAGAACTCCAAACATTTGAACAAACATTACTCTGTACTTAAAATTGTTTCAACTTAAGTACCACACTTTAATTAATAATTTAGAGCTTATATGGGATACAGTAACAGCTCTAAACATGTGCTGGCTGTTCATTCCAGAATTTAGCTGTATGAAAACAAAAGGTTGCCGTGTTTTGCAGGTGTTATGGATTGGATTCTGTAGTTATCCAGGATGTTGTATGAGATCTTGTTTACAGATACTAGGATATGAAGGTGTTTGAGGTCTTAGTCCTGCTTGATTAGCCTAGAGGTGATGTGTTTCAGATAACAACAGATACTTCAGCACCAGTGAAGCCTAACACAATGATGTCTTTATTTCAATCTCTTTTGAATTCAGAACTCCAAATATTTGAACAAACATTACTCTGTACTTAAAATTGTTTCTACTTAAGTACCACACTTTAATTAATAATTTAGAGCTTATATGGGATACAGTAATGGCTCTAAATATGTGCTGGCTGTTCATTCCAGAATTTAGCTGTATGAAAACAAAAGGTTGCCGTGTTTTGTATGTGTTATGGATTGGATTCTGTAGTTACCCAGAATGTTGTATGAGATCTTGTTTACAGATACTAGGATATGAAGGTGTTTGAGGTCTTTGTCCTGGTTGATTAGCCTAGAGGTGATGTGTTTCAGATAACAACAGATACTTCAGCACCAGTGAAGCCTAACAAAGAGGGAATTCTGTCATTGCTTTGTGGTTTTCTAAGTGAGGTTTTATCCCCTTATCATTGGAAGGTTTTTTGTTTGTCTTGCAGTGTGTGGATGTGCTGTTAGTATAGGTACAGATGTTCAATTTGTGTGAGAGGTTTGTCTCCAGTTGTAATAAGCATTTGTACCTCTCACATGTAGATTCATTTTGTGGTGGTAGCAAATGGCTGTCAGTAAGCATGCAGCAGTTTATACAATTCCACAAGGTATCTTGTGCTAGGGAACTGGCAACAGATGGGGCATAGACAGTCTGAGGATCCTTACTTGGTCTAGAAATGCCATGTGGCACACTTTATGTAGTGTTATGGAATTTGATGGACCTTGGTTTATCAAGAAGGAAGATAAAATGTGATGTATAATGGGAAAGTGAAACTGTATAAAATGCAGAAAGTACAACATGCTATAATAAAACACAGTACAATAGATGTGTGACATATATAATACCATGTATTGTGGTATAGTATCATGGGAGGATTTGGTATAATGGTTAAGGTATTTTTCTCAGGGTTTGATTCTGATCTCTGGCTATTGGCTAGGCTTATAATAGTCTGCAGACTGGTAGCCTAGTATTTATCTATAAACATATAAGGGGATAGTAAAAACAGTTACAAGACAGTGCAGCCCTGTACAACATAGCATAATTCAATATAACATGATACCATACAGTACTGTGCAACTTATAATAGCTTAACACCATACAATCCAACACAACACATTAATATAGGAATAAGCTAAACAACTGACATGGATTTTGCAGGAGAATAACCAAGTAATGTTTATTTATATTTGTTAATTAGGGCAGAGCAGTGATCCACATAGACCTTGCTCAGACTCAGCTTGGGAGCACTGTCTAGTTAAGAGACTTGTTGAGTCACATAGGCAGCAAATGGATGCAGAGAGAATCAAACCCTGGTCAAAAGGAAGCAGATTGTTATCACCTCAGAGCCTTACTCCTCTTTGCTAACTAGACCACAGCATGCATACTGCAATGTGGGGATCAATGCAATACTAATTTATTAGTGTACGACTGAGTGTCAGGAAGGAATGCCACAGCACAGCAACCCAGGAACCATAGACATGACTGTCCCCAAGACTTCATATGGTGGATAAATTCTCAAAATGTCACAGGATTCCATCAGACAGATGATACAATTGGCAAAATGTTACAAGAGCCATTAAGGTACACAGTACTCAAGGTATCAACAGCAGGCTTGCATGCCACGGTAATACTTTCAGTGCAGAAAAGTAGTAATGCCACACATTGCATAATATTATCACAGTGAGGATGCAATATGGCAGGGCAGTAAACTATGAGCCAAAGCAAGGATGCAAAACAACTGACCACAGCTCAGAAATATGCAGGAGGAAATGACAACTAGCAATGCTAAATCCAACACAGAAGGAGCTGCAAACTGCTGCCACACACAGCCCTGTGCAGTCAGGCACAAGTGTGCAATAGAACACACTAGTCCAGGGAAAGGGTGTTGGGAGTAATAACGTGGTTAACAAGATGAGCATGAACTATACTGGTGCTGTACTGCATATTCTGCAAACACAGAAAAGTAGCTTGGGTGGGGCAAAAGAGGCAGATGTCTCAGGTGCATGGTGTTTTCACTTCTCATGTACCCTCTGAGCATACTCTCAACTGCCCAGATTTTCACCAAATGTCCAGATTTTTGCCCCATATTTTTGGTTTGATCCTCATAAAATTTGTGGTTTTCTGGATTTTTGTGGCAAATCAGTGAGGATTGAATTCACTAAATAATGACAAATATTTGAGTTTCAGGCTTCATATCCTTCAGAAACTGAATGGTAACACAAGGCCTTTTATTCTAGCAACTTTCTAAATTTATAAGTGGAATATTTAAAATTTTGTCTCTATTTTGGGGGCATTGTTCCCCATTATTTTTGGTTTTGTCCAGAATTTTTGTGCTAAGAAGTTGAGAGCTATACCTCTAAGGGATAGTAGAACATAAGATTATTAGGACCCGGTGCTCATCCATTGAGAAGGGGACAGCGCCAGATTTGAGAAGGTACATTTTTTTACTCCTCAACTTTGTACTAGTGCTAGATTGGGGAGCAGTCCTGGGCACCAACACAAACCCATTAAAGTTAACATTGTTATATAAGAAATAGTAATTCATCCAGAATCAACAGCAGCAGTAGCTCCTTTTCTCATGGGAGGGGGCAGCTACACTTTTAAAAATTACAATAAAGCACAAAATAAGACTTAAATCAGCAGTAATACACCAGAAGACTGTTTTTCAAGTCAAAATCTAACAGTGGAACACAAGGCAGGTCGGTCATGTTGCAGGTCAGCACAATAGTGCGGCAGCACCTGCAAACAAGATTACTACTTAAAAGTCACCGTAATTATCACTTAAGTTAATTAGTGAAATTATTGAAAGAGACATTAATTTCCATCAGAAAAAGATTTATCAATTATCTCTGTCTGTCTATTTCTACCTATCTATCTATCTATCTATCTATCTATCTATCTATCTATCTATCTCTCTATCTATCTTTCTATTTTTCAGTTATGTTCATAATCTCAAAAGCACAGCACAGCAATGCACTGAGCGAATTGTGAATCATGTTACCTACACTGACGCTGAAGATAAAATGAAACTACTGGCTAATAAATTTAGCTCTAACCTTACCCTTCTCTCCCCTTTTGTCTGTCCCTCATAATATACCTGAAACTGATTTGCCTCGTTATCATACAAGACCACGTCCCAAAAGTGCTATCAAAAGCTAAAAATACTGCATTGATGGGTTCTGACAATATCCCTGAATGCATCTTAAGTAACAAGAAGCACAATTTAGCCACATGCCTAACAACATTGCTCAATCTCAGCCTCCATATGGGTTTTGCACTCAGCAAATGGAGAACAGCTACAGTCATTTCCCTGCTTAAAGAGGGACCTTCCACAGACCCAGGCAATTACAGACCCATTTGTCTCACCAGCTTTGTATACAAAGCCATGGAAAGAGTTACTGTGGAATTAATCAGTCAGGACATAGGGAACCTGCCAAGACTGCACCCATCTCAGTTTGGATTCATCAAGGGCCGGTCATGCTTACTCACTCTGGTGGATTTTTTTGAAAAGGTCACCAAAGCAATGGCTCAAGACAAAATGGTACACACCGCATACCCCAACCAGGCCAAAGCTTTTGACATAATTCCCCCAGTCAAGGGTAGCAGAAAGGCTAAAGAAACTGGGAATAAATCTCTGTGTCACCTGCTGGATTGCCAGCTGGCTCATAGATAGGACACAGATAATCAAAATAGGGGAAGTTACCTCCACAGAGAGATCAGTCACCAGTGGAGTCTTCCAGTGTTCTGTGCTGGGATCTGCCCTGTTTACCATTTACTTTTCTGAAGTGAAAGTCAATGCCAAAGGGCTCTGTCTGCAAGCTAGGAGGAGTAATTGAATACCCAAGTAACTTAACAATCCTGCAAGAAGGTTTGTCTCAAATAAATAACTGGTGCCAAAATCATGGACTGAAACTAAATGCCAAAAAATGCATTATTTATCCTTTGGGAAGTCATCTAGCCCAGGAAACTACCACATTGACAATACTCCCTTAAGAGATGACCCATTTGTTTGGGCTTTGGGAACTTATGTGGATAGTGACCTAATGTTTGACCAACATGTGTCTATTGTGGTAAGAAAGTCCTTCTTTATTGCACAGCTTATAAACAAAGGGATTATATTCGACCTAGAGATGGCATTGTCCCCCTTTACTCAGCCCTCATTAGGTCAGTCATTGAATATAATGCCCTCTTTGACATGTATCTTTCTAGACACATGCAACAACTGGAACACCCACAGAGATACCTTACTAAAAGGATACAAGGCCTAAACAACATGTCCGACATGGACCGTCTCAAAGCCCTGTCACTATACTCGGTATCCTACAGACTGCTAAGATGTGACCAGTGTCTGGCATACATGTCATCCTCTGACCCATTACTGATGGATTTACTGCATATCAGCAAGTCAAATGACATCAAAAATACTTGGTCTAGGGATCTAAACCTCTTCTGCAATGTCAACAGAATGTTTTGGATAGACAGGTATATCTCGCAGATGATACCACTGCTATGGAACAGACTCCCCATCTACATAAAACAAAGTTCATTCTTGTCCATATTCAAATGCAACTTAGATCTATAGATGTGAAACAGAAATTTTACCCCAGGACTGCCCCCTATACTACTATTGGACTGAGGCAGCTCCTAAATTCTTTATCCCATGCATGGGCCCCCTCAGATTATCTATGGTATGATCCCAGTTATTCTCATTATGGGTAATATATAATTATTGATTATGGCATGGGTGAGGACAGTTTATGACCAAATGGTATAAATTATTTTGAGCATTAAATGGGAAGTTGGCTAGGCTTAAAATGGCCTGCAAGGGCAGCTAGCCTTGTACTTACTTATGAACCTATACATACATACACACATATCTATGTATGTATATTTAAATGGACAATAAAGCCTTCCAGAACACCAAAACATACTGAGCTTTTCTCTTTTCTTGCTCCCTCTCGACTGTGTCAAATGTAGCTCTTATTTTTTTATTCTATTTAAAATTCCATTTATCTTAGATTTCCTCCAAGAACCTTGTGTTTAGCTGCTTTGAATACTTTGATTCATGCAATTTTGAATATGTTCATGAACTCTTATTTTAAAAGGATATTCTATTTCCCAGAATAATTCTGGAAACAGTCACAGTTCAACCCATACACCATTTCAACCAGGCATTTATAAAATATACCTTTAAATCTGGATGATACTGAGTCTCCTGCCATATATTTGTGAACATTACACTGCCTGCAGTTGAAGGTTCCCTACCTTACTGATCTAAAGGGGCTCTAAAAATAGTTCATCTTTAGTTTTTGCGCTACATTTTCTCCTATATTGTAAGTTATCATGGGCTTCTTAAGCAGCAACTTGGATAAAAGTGGATCTGCTAGTAATATTCCTGAATACTTTTTTATCACTGTCCTTTCCTCTAGTAGTTGAGAATGCTTTCCTCCAAAACACAATGGTTGTTGTATTGTCTCCTAACTGATCTATGATCAAGTTTCCCTAACATGCACCTTCTGTCAGCTGAACTTCTCTATTATCTTGAAGATCCCTCAATGCCATTTTCAAAGCCATTTTAAATGATTTCTAACATTTACTTTCCAGAGTATAACTTTATAGGAATATTTTTCCTTCCACAGAAAAATCTGGGCTATACTACACAACTGCCTTGGCCTTTAAAGTTTTCCATCTTGATGATTACTTTTAACATGCAACAATGTTTCAGTTTATGTCCACTTATGATTCTCTCTGGTCATTATGTTATTAATGCATATGGTCTAGTTCTGAGTTAGGAAGTCCCACATGACTGAAACTGCAGTAACCAACTGTAAAAAACACCAGTGCATGATCTACCTCAAAGAAGTTCTTAGACTGAAAAAGTTTCTTGATTCTGGTTATATTCCCAAGATAGTAACGAATTCTGACCACAACTAATGCCCGATCCTTCAGTGTTATTCTATCAGTGAGGAAAACCCCAAGATCATGCACATTGCTAAGTCACATATGTTATCTATTGACACAGTATATGTGGATATGAGAGCAAAATCCATGTCTCCTGACTGAGTGACACGCAACAGCCTGTTCAGTGATTACTGATGTGCTATGTGTGGCAGAGGTGGAATCAATTTATGACCTGTCAGCTTTTTTTTGGTCCAGAAAGGTAGAAAGGTTACCATTATTCCACAGTGTGGGAATACTTAAGAGTTAGAAATTCATAGGCACAGCATCAGTCAGACCACAAATTTAACTTCTGAAGCTATTGAATTGCAGCATATAGAGCATTAACAGCTTGAGCACAACAGTTAATCATTGCCTTAGTCTTCAGAGGAAAAAATAAACTTTAATGTTTTGGCATTCAGCATTCCATCTGTCCTTTATTGAGCAGTTCATCAGAGTAGCCATTGTCTCAGCTGATAGTTCTGCCATTACATTTTGTAAAGTCCTGACCAGGCAGACCTGAATACAAGCTGATTACCTTGTGAAGATAATGAAGATAAAACTTTAGCTGTAACAGACCTAAGTAGATGGCAGAGCAAGAAGAGATCCTTGCACCATATTTGTAACATAGGAAGGTCTTTGGGGAAGGAAAATGTTTTCAGAAGTCAGTTTGTTGAAAAGCATGTCCTGCTTTGTCTTTCTACTTATAAAGTCCATAAATGCTAGTAATGTAACACTTAGTTCTGTCTCCTGGTCTTCAGTTCTGGTACATAAAACATGATTGTACTTAGTCAAGAAATTATACTACAGTTTAGCCTTTTGAGCTCTGACAGCAACATTCAGAAAGCTGCAATGGGACTCATGGTGCACTGTGTGTAAGGGATATGCTGTGGATACTGTCTGGTAGTTCATACTGTTACAAGGTAGATTTATAGACTGAGTCATTATTCTGCCAGTTCATGACTTTTGGCCAGGCCAGGGAAATGTGTGGCATACCTTGCATGCTAATTATGCCTACAGCCAAATGTGGATCACCAACCTGAGCTCTGTGGGATGTATGACATGGCAGCCTGGGCACTGTGTAAAATTATATGGGGGAGGAGGAGCCTTAAAATGTAAACATTAGGAATGATTATTGAACTTTAAGGGGTGGTGTCGCTACAGTCTGATTATATGTGCAAAGGATTGTGGATGTAAGCATGGGTGGATTAATATAAGATTGGTAATGCATATCTAAACACAACAAGGTAAGGGGATATTGTGATATCATGGGACACACACACGCGTGCGCGCGCACACACACACACACACACACACACACACACACACACACACACACACACACACACACACACACACACACAAAATGCCATTGTGGTCACTTTGTACTGTATGGAAGTGTATGCATGTGCAACTTGTCACAGTGCATTACAGATTTATTCCTGGGGCAACTGTGGAGTTGTGTGTCCTATTTTTGCAGGTTGTGTCCTTCAAAGAAGGTATGTTATATTGTTCTTCCAGTCCCTCACACTCCCAGTGGGCACATTTTGAGCACTATGATTTTCGATCCTCTGCTATGATTTCTGGTAGTTTCTTGATATCATTTTTTTAAGCTGAAGGGTTGAGAGGTATTTATGCATTAAGGTAACTATAAAGTGATGTTACAATGTTACAATGTACTTAGAAAATAAACTCGGGACCTTAGAAAATGCCATACTGGAGTTTGCATTCTAGTAAAATTGGCATTATAGTTACATCAACCCAGTAAATTAATACTTTCTTGAAGTTTTTTAAACATGCAGCATAACTTGTTATTGGCATAGGGATCCAATACAAACTACCCTGCGAATTACTAAATACATAGCATGAGAAATTAAAGTATTGTAGTGGTTGACTTGATAACTGGATGGGGAACAGAAAACACACCCCTGGGATTCCACCTGTGTACCTGCTGGACAGTGGGATCAGGTGCTGAATTGTTGGAACATGGGCTAAATTCTTGGCTAGGCTTGTAAGGGCCTCAGGGCCAATAGCTTAGTAACTTCCTATGATCCTGTGATTCTATTGTTATCAGTAAATTGTTATTTTTATTTGTCAGTTTGTAGGATGTAAAATTTACCCCCAGTAGTATAGCTAACTTTTTGCTACATAAACATGTATAAGCTAGTATCAAATCACTTCTGGTTAACTTACAAGATGCTGAATACAGACTTAGTTTAGCTAACCTTTTCCTATAATTACAATTCCTTACTAGCTTATTTTTTAGTAAAACCTTTTGGGATGCATTCTAGTATTTTAATAGAGGGAGAATTTGCATTTCCACAATACTCCATATTTGGGTTAATGAAAAACTTAAAGCTATCCATACTTTTCGTTCTCTCATCGTGTTTGTATGCAGAATATTTCTCATGGTAATGTAACACTTTCTGGTCTTGGAATTCATTTGCGTTGAACTCCAGTATTGTATCAAAACAGAGAAACTCTCATCTAGAACATCAATCAAATTTGAGTAGAAGTACATTATATTACTTATGCTTGAATAAATATTAAGAAACCTATTTTGATCAATATCTATATGTGGTTTAAAGGAAGTTGAAAACAAACTCAACAGCACTCCTGAATAACATTTTCTAATAATGCTGGTTATACTAACTGGCCTGCAATTTTCTGTTTGTAGAGCTCTTCTCCTTTGGAAATCATACTCCTGTATTTAAATACTGTTTACTAAACTGCACTGCTGTACTGCAATTGTTTGCCTTACTGTGCCTGTTAAATCTTATTTTATTGTTGTTTTCACTGTCTGCAAAGCTCTTTTGGCTATTTTCACTGTTAAGTATTTGCTGCTACCTTTCACTGATGCAAAGCAATCTGTTCTCCTTGTTCTGGTTTTCCCACCAAGCAGTGTTAAAACTACTGATTTGTTTGCTGTTTAAACATTCTTTCGAGTCTTCTTGCTGTTTTTCTGCTGTTTAAAATTGTTTTTTTAGTGTCTCACTGCTATTTTTCTGCTTTGTTAAACATTCTCTAGTGTTTTCTTCTGAAACTAGGGCAGCTAGTAGGTGTAGCATAGTCCATATACAGGTTTGCTGCATATGGGTCTGTTTGTAGTGGCTGTTTGTTTTGATCACATTTTTCAGGCCGTCTTTCATTGGAAATGGCCCTTATTCACTCTAGTAAGATAAGTGTCCTGATTAGAACCTGTCTGGTGAAGGGTAGTTGGTCTAGGGCTTGGGGTAAGCATCCTCATTAGTCCTTTTGAACATTTTCAAAGTATTTTTTAAAGTTTGTAGCTTCTGGTATTTAAGCCCTGCATTTGAGCAGGTTTCTGCTTGTTTGCGCGTTGTGCAGCACTGCACATAGCTGTGCAATTGTGCTCCATAGCCGGACAGATAATTCTGACAATTTTCCCCTTAGATACAGCTGTAGCACATTAGTGTTGTCCTCATCCTTTGTACTTTTCTGGTCAAAAAAATACTGCTAGTGAGCTGTGACCTATTAAACCACCAGAAAAAAAAAAACACCAGGAAAAAATATCCATCCACTGAGCATATCCTTGATCGGTTCTGAAAAGCACCCCCCTTTGTGAAAACAGTTCTTTAATCTAACAATATGGACAGTTGGACTACCATTGTTTGTTCTACCAACCATGTTGACTTGGGTCTCCTGAAGCAGTGTAGCAATTGCCTCATGTACACTGACAACCCTCTACTAATAACTTACTCTAGTACAGAGTGCGAGAGGTGTATCTACACTAAGAATCTTGAATCCCTGCTCTCTCACACTCAAAACAGTAACACTGAAGAGGTTGTCAACCCACCCACCACTAGTCATGCACATAGTACCACTACATATACACATAGTATGCATCAAACACAAAAATCAACATACGCAGAGGTTCTCCCAAAAAACTTACCAAAACACCAGAGACCTCCAAAACACAAGACTGCTACAACTAACACAGTTCCCACAGCACCAATGACACATAGTAACACCAGTGTCCCACCTACGAAATCCGGAAGGAATAACATTCAAAAAACAAATTTTCTTGTCATTGAAGACTCCATAGTGAGACACATGGATGTCCTGCTCACCAAGTTGGATAAGAAGAAAGTAAGGTCAGCTGCCTGTCAAGTGCCAGGATTTGTCAGATCATACATGCACTCAGGTCTCTCAGCAACAAGTGGCATTACAACTATCGTAGTTCATGTTGGAGTGAATGACCTTAAATGTATCTCCCTGGGCTATATGAAGAGAGACATAATTGAGCTCTCTGAGTATGTGTCCCGGGCAGGTATGACCCTAGACTTGAGCAGCGTACTACCCTCACCTAGAATGATGCAACAGTATAAACAAAAAATGACTGATTTCTATAATTGGCTTAGTTTTTGGTGTCATTCAAGAGGATACAGTTTCTGTCAGCCTTGGAAGTCATGGCCGAGAAACCTCACTGCTTTGTCAGAGATGGTTTTGTACCTGGCACCACTAGACTTTTGGATGCAGGCAAAGGCTCTTGCCTCCCCCATAGTGCCTTTTTTAGGCAAGATCTCGATAAACTAACTGACGTAAAATTTGCCAATCATAACAAAATCAGGGTCATGCTGCTAAATGCTAGGCAATAAACCAAAAACCGCACACCTTGGAAGCACTTTTATCACTGGAAGACGTAGATGTCTGTGCAGTCATGGAAACCTGGATCACGTCCTCAGAGGGTACCCTGGCTTTGCAAGGCTACAATGCCTTCCAAACCTTCAGACCACAAAATGAACATGTGAAAACCAAAGGAGGCGGTGTTTCTATCTATATTAGAGATAGATTCACCTCCTGTCTGGTTAGACTGGACAACTCCATGGTGTTACTCCAATTTCAGGCTACTGTGGGTAAGATCCCCATTCAAGTCATAGCCAGCTACAGATCCTCCTCCATGCTTCATGAAGTGTACTGAGCCTACTTGACCAAACTGGAGTCAATACAAATACTCCCAAACAATCTGGTTATGGGGGATTTCAATTACCTCACTATCAACTGGGAAACCTACTCTAGTCCTAATGCACTAGCACAAATGTTCCTTGACTTTGTTAATTCAAATGCCCTGGAGCAAATTGTTCATACCCCGACAAGAAGAACAAACATTCTAGATCTGGTCCTCACTAACATGTCAAACAGATGCACTGCCGCAACTCTCGGACCATTATTAGTTAAATCTTACCACAAATCAGTCATCTTTCAGCTGGCACTAACAGCAGAACTCACAAAGGGTGAAGTCAGACTAAAAACTTCACCAAGGCAAACTATACCCTCCTAGGTTAAGGTATAAATGCATTCCAAGCCCCACCCCCAGCTGGAAGTGGTAACTACACCAAAGCTTACACTAAAGCCCTGTACAATCACTTGTGTAAGTGTATAGACTCGGCTGTACCAGAAAGAATCAAAGCCAGAGCCCCAAGTAAAAACAATCTGCCATGATGGACATGCAGCATAAACAAACCTTACAATAAATGCATAAAGTCCTCAGCCAAAACAGGCAAATAAGAAAACATGTCAAATCCTTTAAGGGCATCTTTGAGAAAAGCTTAGCAAGCACAGCCAAGGATAACCATAAAGCTTTTTACAGCTACGTATGTAGCCTAAAAGGTAGGACCCAAGCATGTGCAGAACTGGTGACTAATGGTATCACACACACTGACATCACAGAGATAGCAAATCTGCTAGTGGATAGGTCTGGTGAAAATTTCACTCCCATATCCCCTCCAAACTTATCACAAACCTTGCCACAAACTCCCCCCCCTTACATATCTGAAGAGCAGGTCATTAAAGCCTTGTCCAAGGCAAAAAAAACACAGCCTCTATGGAACCAAACCGCATCCCAAACTGTGTTCTAAACAGGCTAAAACATGAACTAGCATCATCATTAAGTAACATTTTCAATCACAGCCTAACCACAGGCTTTGTTCCTGCAGAATGGAGAGCAGCAACAATTATTCCCATCCACAAAGGTGGCCTAGCAACAGACCCAGGCAATTATAGACCCATAAGTCTGACCAGCCTCATCTTTAAGGCCACAGAATGTATCATTATGGACTTTATAAACAAAGACATAGACGACCTCCAAACCCTGGATCCAACCCAATTCAGCTTCATCAAGGGCAGATCCTGCCTGTTAAATCTGGTGGATTTTTTCAAAAATGTGACCAGGGCCATTGATGAGGACAAATATGTGCATACAGCATACCTTGACTTGCCAAAGGCTTTTGCCACACTCAGGCATTACCGATAAACTTAGCAAACTGAATATAACCCCCTTTGTTGTAAGATGGGTTACAAACTGGCTCACAAACTGGACACACACTATCAAAGTGGGTGACTCCGCATCAACCAGCAGACCTGTCACCAGCAGAGTGCCACAGGGGTCCATGCTGGGTACCTACTGTTTTGTATATATTTTTCAGAAGTTCGGGCCGAAACTAAGGGGTTGTGGCTGACTAAGTTTGTGGATGACTGCAAACTAGGTGCAGTTATTGAATCCTCAGATGATGTAAGTATGCTCCAGGAGGGTGTTACGCAGACCAATGACTGGTGTATTAGTCATGGTCTCAAATTGAATGGAAAGTTATGCATCATCATTCCCTTTGGCAAAAAAAATGTTCTTTCACACTATCAAATCAACAATACCATACGTACCTACAAAGTGATAAGGCATCTGGGATCACATGTTGAACTTGCTGTACATCCATAAATCAAACAGGACTAGAGCTACCTGTTCCAGGGACCTAAATATGGCATGCAACTTAAATAGGACATGCTGGAGGGACAGATTTGTCTCCCAATGACTCCTGCATCTTTGAACTAGGCTACCAAGTCATGTGAAAACAAAGCACCTCTATAACACTGTTCAAAAGGAGCCTGGACGAGTGGATGGGGCACCATAAATTCTTACTGGGGATAGCACCCACGGCCTTTCTGGACATAGATAGTTACAGGCAGTCCCCAGGTTAAGGATGAGATCCATTTTTTTTTAGTCTATCCTTAAGTCAAATTTGTATGTAAGTCGAAACATGTACATATGATTATTAAATGTCACTTAGTCAAATGTTTGCCTCAGTTTAGTATTTATTTTACTTTTCTTTGCATATAAAACACTTTAAAAACCCTTCCAAACAAAAGAAAAATCTTAAACATAATACTGTATACTGTAGCTATGCTTCCTTACTTCCTATCAACAAAGCTGGTTTAAGGTATCTTGTTAGTAAATGCAGTGTTTATGAGGACTTTTTCCACATACACACATACCTCTAAATTCTACAGATTTTCGCAGAATGTCCAGATTTTTTCCTCATATATTTTATAAAATTGTGATTATTTAGCAAAAATAGTGGCAAATCATTAAAGACTGAAGTTAGAAAGTAATGTCTCAACTGTACAGATTTTTGCAGAATGTTCAGATTTTGGCATCCTATTTTTGGTCTATTTTCATATACTTCTGGTTTTCTGACCAATTAGGGGTAAATCATTACATATTGCAGTTAGAAAATAATGACAGACATTTGAGTTCCAGACTTCATATCCTTCAGAAAATTCATGCTAATGCTGTTATTCTATCAACTTTCTAAGTTCATAACAGCAATATTTAAAAATTGTCCCTACTTTTGGGCCTTTGTCCCACTTTTATTTATGGCTTTGTCCAGATTTCTTGCTCTAAGAGCTTGACAGGTATGATAACAGACATTTGAGTTTCAGAATTCATACCCTTTAGAAAATTCATGTTAATGCAAAACCTGTTATTCTATCAACTTTCTAAGTTTATAAGAGCAATATTTATTAAATTTGTCCCTATTATTGGGCATTTGTCCCACTTTTATTTTTAGCTTTGTCCAGATTTGTTGCTCTAAGAGGTTTAGGGGTATCACACACACACACACACACACACACACACACACACACACACACACACACACACACACACACACACACTGCGCACGCACGCACACACACACACACACACAAGTGCGCGCACGCGCACGCACACACACACACACACACACACACACACACACACACACACACACACACACACACACACACACACACACACACACACAGTCATTTCCTCATTCATACCTGCATTCACTCACACATCGCTCTCACTTTCTCCTTCTCTGTCGCACACACAGTCACTTCTTCATTCATACTTGCATTCACTTATACATCGCTCTCACTCTCCCAAGCTGTCTCTTTTTTATCTCTCTCTCTCTCTCTCTCTCTCTCACACACACACACACACACACACACACACACACACACACACACACACACACACACACACACACACACATATTTGGTCAACTTTATTTTATTTATTGTTTCACATTATTTCTGACATCGCGGCAGCCTGTTCGTCTCTATGCGTTGTCTGCAAGTCAGATGTCCGTAACCTAGGAACTGCCTATATTGACTAGCTTATCTATGGTATTACATTGTGATGAAATGGCTAGGCTTGAAATGTCCTCCGGATTGATAGCCTAGTAAACTCCTATGATTCTGTGATCCTGTGATCCTCCCAAATCTCTGGGACATATACACTGGTTAAATTATTGTGGAAAGGAATGATTTGACAATAAAAATTAGTTGCTAAGGCCATCAAGCCAAGCTATCCCATCAGTTTAATGACACCCTAATAATTTCTTTAGTAAACATTGAGCAACTATGGTTGCCTGAGATGGTAAATTCCAAAGATAAGTCTATATTTCTATGAATATTTCTAAAAGAAATGTTTTGCAGAACATTTCTGCTTAGGCAGTTTTACCAGTAATCATTCCTGCTGTATGACTGAAATGGTTTAAACCAAGCCTTTTTCTTGGAATAGGTAGTCATTTTTATTTCATATTCAGCTGTAACCTTCCTTAGTTTTTCAAGATTTAATTAAGTAATATCTGTTGATGTTTTGTCTTTATGGAAGCTTCCATAAGTGGGCAAGTAGTGTTTTTTTTTTCTGTTAATGAGTTGATGCAGAGTTTTGGTCAGTCAGGGGGTTTCTTTTTATCACCCATTTGCACATTTCCAATACAAACTTATTTTTCCAGAAACAGATTTATTATCTTGTATAATTGCCCACAGCCAGCTTGTATATTGGAAAAACGTTGATACTCTTTCCAAACTCATGCCTTAAAGTTACTGACAATACTACTAAATTCAGTTCTGTAAAACCTCTTAACAGGAACAGCCAATGGAGTTGATCATTTTATTACTGTATTAGGAATGACAAGTAGGTGTCAGAGAATGAAAGAGAAAAATGAGTAAGAAATGGGAGGAGACAGCGTAAATGTTTTCAAACTGGTAAATGATGAAGTCATTTGTAGACAAAATTGCTCATCTGTGTAATAAAGCTCATTGGAAAAGACAACCTGCCTTCAGGATTTTTTATATGAATTAATGAACTAATACTTTAACAAATGTAAAATAGTGTTTTCTTGGATTACTCGTGCCTTCGTTGAAGGCTGGGCGTCGGGCTGGCAACTCAACACCATAAAAACCAACTGCCAATCATTAGTGGACCGGAGTTCTGCTGCGGCGACCCCCTAACCGGGAAAAGCCGAAAGACAAACAAAAACTCGAACTCTGTGAAATGATCATGGTCAGAGATTCTAAGAGAATGCTCTATAAATAGAGGTACAGGATACTATAATGGTTCCACCGTAGTCACAGCTGAACAAGAATAGAAGATCAGAATGGAGAGGATAAATATTTAGGGCTCCTCATCTGCTACATACTGGATTAGTAACAGGATTCCTGATCCTGTCTTGAGTGAATTACTATAGAATTTTCCATGTACACTCGGCCATCCTAAAGATACACACATAACGAATACTAACACTGCTTGCCTAACAAACATTACTACCACTATCAGCCACACTTCTACAAATACTAACACTGCTAGCCTAGCAAACATTACTACCACTTTCTATCAGCCACAGTTCCGTGAATACTAACACTGTCTGCCTAGCAAACATTACTACCACTTTCTATCAGCCACACTTCCACAAATACTAACACTGCATGCCTAGCAAACATTACTACCACTTTCTATTAGGCACACTTCCTACGCATCCTTCTTAGAATCTCCTAGATTTTCTAAATCATCCTAATGGCATGTCACTAACACTGCTGCTACTGTCACCTAATATATATATATATATATATATATATATATATATATATATATATATATATATATAGCTGTTAAGCCAGACTATGTTGTTAACTTACATTTTTTCTTGTTTTGTATACCCTGTGTTGATAATAAGCCAAGGTGTTCTCATTTCAAACTGTATAACGCTTGTATAAATTTCAGCCGTAACATGAGTATCAGGAGTCATTATAAAATATAGTATGAAGTTATGTACTCCACTGATGGAATGATGTTCTAATGTTTGTTGATGTCATCATGATGGAAGGCTGATTCTAAGTTGTAATGTTTGAGCCATTCTGGCATGGGTCATTCATAAAAAGGAATCTGGAAGCACTGCACCTACTTGGTTAACAAATGTAATATAAAAATAAATAAAATAAATGCATGGAACAGAACATGGAGGACTAGACAAAGTGAGGAGTTGCTATCCCAAAATGAGTGTGTGAGGAGGAGTTTGAAAATTATTACAAGTATGGAAAGCTACACATTACAGCACCCTTGGCAGGCTTCCAGCTCTCTCCACTGTTTTTGTGCATTATTGGTTGTGCCCAAGTCTTAAGTGGAAGTATGACAAACAATAATGTGATGAAAACAGCTAGTCTGAAATGGCATGCACACAATTTGAAAAAGGACCTCTTCAGTGTGTTTGTGGCAGGGCAATGTCCCCAGCACCCCCATGCAAAGGGTTTCAACAATGTACCCCTAAAGTTGTAATCAAATCTGGATTCACCATACCTCAGCAGAAAGGAGATTTCATCCTGAATTATCCCACTCAGTATCAGTGTATTAGTCAAACACCACTCTTCTACTTGCAGTATGATCCTGTATATTACTGAACAGTGATAGTGGTATAGTGTTGTTATTTGGTGTGTTTACTGAATACAGATGAAAACTGATGACAATAATCTTTGGTAAATTCTCTGTCATGTCATAATGCTGTTTTTATTCTCATCTCCCTTGTGATGTAACACATTAATATAGTGAAATTTTACACATAGTCAAAATTAGGACTGAAACACATAAACACAGACAGTATATTTTCACAAACGGTTTTCTTAGCAAGTGCACAGGACTATGGTGGACTAAGAAGAAATATTCACCACAACCTCAGCATAGGTGTGATATTGACAACTTTCTTTGGGCAGAAGGGTGTGGGCATGTCCCTGGGGTGCACAATCCTGTGGCACAGTCAACAGTGGAGATCAGAGGCTACACAGAAATGTTGTGTCCTTTGGGGACAGGACAGTCTAGAGGGGTTACATCACTTGTTGAACTGAGTGACACTCTTGTCAATGGCCATTGCACGCTTATCCTTGGAGTGTGCGTGTTACTGGATATATGTCATGGAGATGGGACTAAAATATGAAAGGCCTAAATAATGCATTTTCTCAATTGGCTGTTGCTCCTAAAGAAGGGGAAAGGAATAGGCCAAATGACTGGAGTGAGGGCTGATGGTTGGTAGGCAGTGGTGATGGTGGGGAGCCAGAAAAAGTATTATGGTATGTTACATAATCATTGACCTCATTGTTGTGCTATTTCTACATAATCTGCACTTATCTGATCCAGTCTAAATGCTGAGTTAGAAATTATTATGTTTACTGATATTATTAGTATTGCTGTGCCTGTATTGGAGTTCTGTTCCTCAGGCCCCTTCTGAAAATGGATGTGGCACAGCAAGTCATATTAGTTAATTAAATATTAATGAATGAAGACACATGCATGCAAACAAATAAACAGATAATCTTGGTAAGATTTTTTTTAATTCTTAATTATGTAAACTGTTAGTAAACAAGGCAAACCATGCATTGAAACAAACACAGCTTTAGCTTATGTTATGTCCCTGATGGCTTTCCTGGAAAAAAAAAAACAATATTCTGCTTTTCACTGCTTTTTGGTGTTTGGATGTAATTTGAGGTCTCAGGATAGAATAACCTCATTTTTGAAATAGGACATTGCACTTAGATGTTTTATGGAGTAAAATGGTGGTCTCAGTGTGCAGTCTGAAATGCTGTCAAATTATATGTCCAAAATTCTTTCCAGGGAGTCATTGATTTTCTCTTTTCCTCTTAATATGCCTTTGTGCATCACCAGTGTAACCACTCAGCCTTTGAAAGTAATAATTATGCTGCAGTCTGGCATGACGTGATGCAATTAACAAGCAGCATGAAGCCATATGCCACGCAGGGTAGTCATTTTCCATGGTTCAAAAATTCATGAGACTTATTCCTGTTTATGAAACTGAAATTATGAGGACTACAGGTATAAGCACCATTTTACTAAGAAGAAATGTATATCCACTGTGATTAAAACAAAAAAATAAAATTAGCAGATTGATCTGAAATTATGACATGATATGCTCAGGCCCAACACTAATAAATACTGTAACACATTAATGAGAAACAACCTGCCCTCTTCATCCAGAACATTCTGTCTTGTAAATTTACATTGTTCCCTTTTAAGTCATAATTACTTTATCCTTGACTGCAGTTTTGCTAGGCAAGTACCACACATTCAGAAATACTTTACCTATGAGGAATTACTTCTGTGCTCATTTTTATGTATCTCTATATTGTTCATGTTCCTTCTGTTTAGTAATAGTAGATACATTAGATGCTAGTACATATGTATGGCTTGCATGCTTTTCATACATTTGTTGCGTTTATGATGATGCTGTTGTCTATTTCTTTTGAAATGTGAGCCTATCTTCTCTTGGTGTTTAACTCCGGGACTGTGGCTAAAATAGGTCCTCTTTGGATCAGTTCACTATCACAATTAACAGGCACGATAAAAAGAAAAAATGCAGTCATTGGTACAAAGATAAACTGATGTTCAAGCTGCATCCAAACTGTGAATGTCCTGTGAATTAGTTTAATTTATTTCAGGTTTGTTTCCTGGGTAAACCTCACCTTGATAAGGACCCAGGTTGAAAGTTGTGAATATGCTCTGATTTCCCTTTTTATTGTTGCTTTGTAATTCCTGGCTTGCAGAACTGAAAACATTTTACTTAAACCTATGACACTTGCAAGAATGAAAATGTTATATGACATGTTCTACTTGTGTTTCGTGCAAGCATTGTCATCCATCTTATATCAGTACTCTGAAAGGGGGTTTACTCATTCATAACAGACTTGTTTTACTCTGGTGGTCTGACAGTAGTATAAATAACTTGTCACTTTTGTAAGACTGACTGAAGAATTAAGTGCCTCACTAAATGTAGACATCATATGAATGGGCATCTGTCCTTTCCACTGCTGAAAAGAATATAGTTTGAAAGAGCATTTTGTCAGATGGTTCTTGATTGTGGTCTCTGTTGTGAAGTATTCTATGTGTCATATTTTGGAGAATGGTCCTGACAGATACTATGAATAATATTTATTTTATTTTATTTACATTTAATTTACATTTGTTGACCGGGCTAGTCTAGCTGGATACATATCCCTTTTCAGTAGAGGCCCGAGGAGAAAAGCTCCAACATGAGTGATTTAATACATTCAAAATATTCTAAGAATGACTAGTTTCACATTACATAATAAGACATGATAAGAAAAAAAAATTAATAAATTGTGAACAATGTCAAGTTTCATTAGAGTAGAAGTAAGAAATAAACAAGTCTTTATGCTTTAGTAGGGTTCATGTGAAGTCAATCAAATCTAAAGCATTAGAACAATAGCAAACCTATTTAGTAGTGTTGTTCATAAGATATAGAGTAATTGTTAAGGAAGCAGAAGAAAAAGAAATAGGGGAAGGGAGAGAAGAAAAGTAGATTCAATCAGGCTTTGAGCACGGGCAAAGCCAATGTATTTTAAGGTGGTCTCTAAGGTGTTTTTTAGAGAGGATGAGAGTGAGGTGAGTGTATTAGGAAGTTTGTTCCAGATTCTACCCACAACATTGGAGAAGAGGGAATCGCCGGCTTTGTTATTAGAAGGGTTGCTGGCAATAAGTAGCTTATTAGCTGAGCGTAGTGTTGAAAGATTTTTATAAGGGGAGATCAGATTAGTGAGGATGGGAGTATTAGTAGGGTGGTGCAGGATTTTTTGTGCGATCACAAGTTGATTGCATTGTAGTTGATTTTGTAGTTCTAACCATTTGAGTTGTTTAAGGTTGAGGCAGTGATGGGTTCTGTATGAAGAGCCAGTGGCAAATCTGGTTATGTTATTGTAGCTAATTTCAAGTTTGGTGAGATTATGCTTTGATAGATTGGTGTAAATGGCAGATGCATAGAATAGGGTGGAAGTAAGATTAGTCTGGGCAATGGATTTCTTAGCTAGTGGTGTAAGGAAGGGTTTTATTCTATACAGGGAGTCTAATTTTTATTAACAGTTTTTATAATATTATTAACATGGACATCAAAGCTGAGGTTATTGTCAATAGTTATACCAAGTAGTTGAGCAGTAGAATCAGGGGAAATGCAGGTTCCATTGTCAGAGGTAATAGTGATGTGGAACTGAAGAGATTTTATGGTGGGAGTAAAGAGTAGTAGCTTAGTTTTCTTGGGGTTAAGAAGAAGGCAGCGTAGGGTGAACCATTTTTCAACTGTGTTAAACACATTTTGTGTAAGGGTGTGGAGAGAGGAGGAAGACTTAGCAGTGCAGATAAGAGTAGAGTCATCAGCGTATTGTACACAGGTGGATTGTGGAAAAACAGTATGGAGATCATTAATAAAGATGGAGAAAAGAAGAGGGCCTAGGATAGAACCTTGAGGAACTCCAGTGCTCACTGGGAGGTGTGTGGATAGATTATTGTCCCAGAGTACTGCTTGTTGTCTATTTTCCAGATAAGATTTGAACCAAAGGATTGCTTGTGGGTCAAGAGATTGGGCTTTTAGCACATTAATAAGTAGGTGGTGATTGACCATATCAAAGGCTTTGGAAAGGTCAATAAATAGAGCAGCTGAGAGACAGATATTGTTACAATTCCTATTTATTTAATCAGTAAAAGTTAAAAGGGCAGAAGTAGTGCTATGAAATTTACTAAAAATAAATCATGTAGTCTAACAGTGTTTATTTCTTCAGTGGTTTATTACTTGTAGGAGAAAGGAATTTATGTAGTGCAGTGACTCAGTTTTGGATATTACTGTCCGCCCCTACTGGACCACAGCCTATGATTCTTTTTTTTTTTTTTTTATTAACCTGGTAGACCTACAGGAGATGTGTATCATTTATAGGTTCATAGGTTCATAGGTAGGTACTAGGCTATCTGCCCAAGGGCATTTATAAGCCTAGCTAGAGTGTGTCAGCTTTCGCCGCCCCATTGATTAATTAACTGAGCCTCTGTCAAGAAGAGCCAATGAAGTGATCCCAGGGGTGTATTTTCTGTTATCCATCCACTCGTCAAGGTTTCTCTTGAAGAGTGTTAGTGAGGTGCTCTGCCTAATGTAGTTAGGAATTTTGTTCCAAAGCATGGGGAGTCTCTGTGACAGGAATCTATCCCTCCAGCATGTTCTATTTATTGTTGTGGCGAGGTTTAGCTCACTAGAGCGAATGGCTCGCAGTGACTTGGATTTCTTTAGGTGGAGCATGTCCATCAATTCTGAGTTGGACATGGCTTTGTAAGTCAGGCAGAGATCACCTCTGAGTAAACGATATGCCACTGAGTACAGCTGGAGTTTTTCCAGTCGGGCTGCATAGGACATATGTTTGAGACCAGTAATCCTCTTGGTGAGGTACTTTTGTGGTCTTTCCAGCTGTTGGAAGTGTCTTGTGAGGTACATCCCAAATGGGGCATTGTACTCTATGATGGATCTGATGAGTGACGAGTAGAGGGGCACTATAACCTCTTTATTTCTAGGTGCAAACCCTTTAGTAATTAGATGGGCTACATAGAAGGATTTCCTAACTACTTTGGCAATATGATTGTCAAAGGAGAGATTATATCTACCTGGGTCCCCAGATCTCTTATTACCTCTTCTGTATTAAGGGGACTGCCACCTATGTGGTAATTCATGGGGGTTTTGTTTTTCCCAAACGGGATGACTATGCATTTTTTGGCATTTAGCTTGAGACCATGACTTTGACACCAGGTGTCCGTCTCAGTAAGGCCCTTTTGGAGAATGTCTGTGTCAGCCAGAGAGTCAGTTATGGCTCCCAGTTTGCAGTCATCAGTGAACTTGGTTAGCCATAGTCCTCCTGTGTTTGCCTGTACTTCTGAGAACTATATGCCGAACAGTAGGGGTCCCAGGACCGAGCCTTGTGGGACACCAATTGTGACTGGTTTAGAGTCGGACCTGGAGCCCACTATTCTTACCGTGTGAGTTCTGTCTGTAAGCCAGGTGGCAACTCATCTTGTGACGTAGGGGTTTATGTTCAGGCTAGTGAGTTTTTCTATAATTCCTGAGTGGGGAATGGTGTCAAAAGCCTTGGCAAGGTCAAGGTAGGCTGTGTGAACTACCTTCCCCTCATCTATGTTCTTGGTGATTGTCAAGAAGAAGTCAGCCAGGTTTAGTAGGCATGATCTGCCCTTAACAAAGCCGAACTGGGTCAGGTCAAGTGTTTGGAGGTTCCCAATGTCTTTGTTAATAAGTTCCATGATGATACGCTCCATAGCCTTGCAGACCAGGCTAGTCAGGCTTATGGGGCGATAGTTACCAGGGTCACTTGTGGCCCCTCCTTTGTGGAGCAGAATAACCGTTGCTGTGTGCCATTGTATGGGCACGTAGCCTGTGGAGAGGCTGAGGTTGAACAGTGTGTTTAGGTGGGGGGATAGTTCATTCTGTAGTTCGTGCAAGACGCAGCCTGGGACACCATCTGGCCCCATAAATTGAGAGCACCGTACAGATAAGTGACTTGCTCAGACTCAGAGTCACACAGTAGGTAAGCTTGAACAAGAAGGAGTGAAATGTATACTTGATTGTGGGAAGCAGCTGGTTAATAGTTCTGAGACTCATTCCTCTTGCTAACTGCTAGATAGATAAGTGTGAAATTGACCAAGATTACAATTTCTGAGTATATAATTTTACTGGATCTGTCTCAGAGGGCTAGGAAGTTGTTTACATGTGTGAGCATGTAGAAAACACTTCTTTAATTCTTTGTGATGATCAAGTTGTTTTGTAATGAGTAATAAAAAAATTGAAAAGTCATTATGTTGACTCACAGTCTGTCAATCAATTTACAACAGTGGAATGTTTAGTCAAAATAACAAAAAAAACCCCACCAAAGCAAGTGTTTTTGCCAGGGGGCAAGCCCCCGCTACATCTCCCACATAGACAATGGTGCCCTGCTTAAATATACAAATCCAAGGTCACACAGCAGTGGAATAAACGGGAAATGTACTTAACCTCAATGTTTGTGAACTCAAACAGAACTGATGTGAGTAAAGCAATGAGATAGGAATCAACTAAACAAGTCTTTGATTCCCATTTTGACAAATGAACCAGTTCAGCTAAATGCTCTGAATCTAATTTACCTGCTTGATGCAGAAGGTGGTTCATAGGTTCATAGGTTAGTACTAAGCTAACTGCCCTTGTGAGCCATTTTAAGCTTAGCCAGTTATCCCTTGTGAGACTCAAACCCTGCACCTTGTGTTTGCAAGGCTTCTCTTTGTTTATATGTTCTATAAGATTTATATCTTCATGGTTTACATTAGGTTTTACCTGCATTCCAAATATATCAAGGTTATTTTTTTGCATAATGATTGATATATGGATGTATGCCTGCACTTAACCATTCTTAACTATTAGTGCACTGCTCACCAGTGTTCATAATGAAAGTTCAAGAGTATTTTAATAGGTTGGTGTGTGCATGTTATGTCAGAGCTTTGGTATATATTTCAGGTTGTCACTTGATAACTGCATAGTGCTGTATTTCTCACAGGACTATATCATGTCATGTCTGAGTGAACATGAATGGAATTAGGTGGTAAGAGGACTGTGTGTGGGAGGGGGGGGTAACTAGACTCATAGTGCTGAGCTTGGAACTAGACAGATTTCTATGCTTCTTCATTTGTTTTTGTTTTTTATTGTATTTGCATGCATGCATGCATGCATGCATGGAGGTATGTGTCTGTGCATGTACAAGCACGTGGATGTGTATATCTGTGTGTGTGTGTGTGCGTGTGTGTGTGTATGTGTGTGTGTGTGTGTGTGTGTGTGTGTGTGTGTGTGTGTGTGTGTGTGTGTGTGTGTGTGTGTGAGCATGCATGCATCTGTCTATGCATGTGTGAGTACAAGCACATGCATGTATATATCTATATGTATGTGTGTGTGTGTGTGTGTGTGTGTGTGTGTGTGTGTGTGTGTGTGTGTGTGTGTGTGTGCGCATGCCCACATTTGTGGACAGAAGGCAGATGTTAATATGTAAACCACAGTAGTCTCTACATCGGAGAAGCTTTTACTGTCTTAGATAGGTTGCAAAAAAGACAAATCTGTGAGTGACACAGGCAAAGTATAGATCAGTTAATAAACTCATTAGCCGAAATTGGACGTGTAGCTAGCTGGATACATGCCAGTGTGCTTCCTCTAGTACGGCTTACAGTTTTAGATGCAGTATACACTACATTGTGTACACAGTATTGGGTATTGAATTCGGTCTGCAACATAAAAATGTGTGCCTCAGTCAAAGTTTCTTCAACTTTAGTACATAGCATGCTGTCAAGGGAAAGTTTTTATTTTATTTTATTTTAATTCACTGTCAGATATCCACAGCATTGAGTAAGGAGAAGGAGACAGTGAACAGAGTAGCCAGCTTGGTTAGATGGTAGGAATAGTAGGGGTTCCATGCAGGGGAGATCTTTTTAAATCAAGAGTATCACAAGGTGTGCTTTGTATATGCAAGTAACTTACAGGAACTGAGGTAAAGAGAAGAGGGTACAGAGGAGTAAAAATACTGAGGGGGTGGAGAAGAGAGAGTGACTTATTTAAGATTGTTCATGTCCTCTGGGAGCAGTCTGTAAGTTAGGAAGGAATAGAAGCTTCTACAGCACAAGATATACTGCTGCAGAGGGTTTGGTAGGGCAGTCCAGATGAGGGTGCTTTTCATAGCTTCATGGCATGTTTTACAAGAAAGGCAGCCAGCCATGAGTGGCAGTCCTACATCGAGCAGCAATGGGTATGTGTGTGTGTGTGTGTGTGTGTGTGTGTGTGTGTGTGTGTGTGTGTGTGTGTGTGTGTGTGTGTGTGTGTGTGTGTGTGTGTGTGTGTGTGTGTGTGTGTTTCCATGCATGTGAGTGCGTGCATGTGTGTGTTGGGGGAGTGAAATAGTGAGATGTGGAGAAGCAGGGTATAACTAAAGACAGAAGGAATAGGCAGAAGGCGGGATTTACCACAAAAGCCACAGTGAAACCTTGCTGTTCAGTATAAGGCACAGCTGTATCCTGTTTTGCAGTGGATGAAATATGTTTTTCTGCTGTATCTTTAGATTAAGAATTGAGATGTACAGTTCTCAGGAAATTACAGAATTAAACAGGAGGAGTCTGGCAGAATTAAGGTTATGCAACATTCAAAAGTGATCCGTAAAGAGCTCTAAGGACATAGTAAAATGTGATATCCTGTAGTACTGGCTTTCTAGTCCTATAGTTGAAATATATCACCCAGCTGCCATAGCATGCTATGCAGTTTTTCACTATAAACATTTAGGATCAGATTACTGTATTTTCAGGCAGATAGCAGGTATTCACATTGTCATACAGCTTACATTTGTGGAAGTTTACTAGACATGCAGTCAAGGACACCACTGAGGAACCTACACCAATCTAGCAATTCTTCCAGAACAGTGTCTGGTTAAGTGACTTATTCAAAGTTACACAGCAGGGACTCAAACCTTGCAACACAGGAAGCAGCTTCTTAATGGCTCATAGCCTTAATCCTTTCCACTAACTGCCAGACATATTTTTTGTCAATGTCCAGGAGCAGGAAAGTTTTATTTTATTTTAAGTAATCTATTTGTTAATCAGGTAAGCTCACTAATCACATGCCCCTTTTCAGTAGTGACCTGGCAGCAATGGCCAGATAAGTGACTTGTCCAAGAGTTTCACACAGTAAGCAAAGGGAGGTGGAAAGAATCAAACTCTCTACACTTGACTACAGGAAGCAGCTCATTATCAGTTTAGTGTATTAGCCCTCAGAGCTTCCAGACTAGATGTATGATGTAACTGTTCAAATAGGGTCTATATCAGAACATCGAAGTATTAAAACTTTGAATGTTCTGATATTGAACACTATTCAGCGAACGCTAAGAATAGCGAAGCTGCTGAACAGCGAATTCTTTCCTTGGGAAAGAATTCGGTTGGCCGTTTCTGTGGCTTCGCTATTCTTAGCGCTGTGGTGGAAAGTTGTGGGTTGGGTTCAGGTAAGTGTGCGATTGTTTGTACGTTAGGGTTAGGGGTGGGTTAAGTGAGTTAGGGTTAGGGCGCAGGTTAGGCGTGTGTGCGATAGTGACAGACTTTAGGATTAGGGGTGGTTTAAGTGAGTTAGGGTTAGGGCGTGGGTTAGGTGAATGTGTGAAAGTGATGGACCTTAGGGTTAGGGTTTGGGTTAAGGTAAGTGGGTAGATAGTAGTGTATGTTTAGTTTAGTGTAGCGTAAGATGTAGGAATTTAGGTGTATGTGTGTGGTTGCTGTTTGTTTGGTGTGCTTGTGTTGTGTGTATGTGTTTCAGAGCAGCAAATTTTTTCCATGGGAAAACATTTGCTGTTCTGAATGTTCGTTATTTTCATGTTTAGATGTTTTGGGACTGATGAAATAGCGTTTGCTATTTTCATCTTTCGATAACGTGATATAAACTCTTCAAATATGACCTTTTTTTAAGGAATGAGCAAGTGCTCGAGGCTGCTGTGAAGATGCCTTTCTAGAAATTGCTTTGTGTGCACTGAGCAGTTTTTACACAGTTGATGCTAAGTTGGAGAGAAGGGAAGATCAGCCCTGGGTGCAAGGTGTTAGGGAGAGCAATCAGGAGATGCAGTACTGGTATTCATTTCTTTACAGGCATTTCTGAATGCTGGTACAGAAGTGAACTCTGATATTGATTTTTTGGTCAGGACTGCAGGACTGAAGTGATTTAGAACTTTTTAGAATTTTTTGCATTGTATAAGTTTTAAAAGTAGAAAGATTAGTCTTTTTTTTTTTTTTTTTTTTTTTTACTTGTCATCTAGGAGTTGAGTAACACAGAAATGGGACCTGACTTGCTCCTGAGGTTAGCAGCACTGGCCAGATCAGAACATACCATTTTTGTGTGCTCCTCAACTTAGAGTTGAAGGGCACAGATCAGAAATAACTGATGTAGTTTGGTCTGCCAGAAGGGGAGAGGATCCTTTTTTTGTTTTGCTCCTCAACTTATATTTGAGAGGTGCCAGTGGTACCATGTGCTAGATGAGTCAGTTACATCTCTGAGTTTTTATGTAGCAGCAGGTACAATATCTAGGGAAAACAGCAGTGATTCTCATGCTGTGGGCTCTGGTCCACATCTTACTAATATAGCCTCCAATCAGGAGATGGTCTTCTGTAGTTTAATCTATATCTGATCTAATTTTTTTACTATTTCTGCATCTTGTTCTCCCTTGGTTGGATTAACAGTATAAGACTGTAGCTGTCTGTGCGGAATAACAGTATGAACATTAAATCATGGAAAACAGTCTGTCAAAATATTAACTCACCATCTTCAAGCAGCCCCATTAATCTGAAAATTGACCAAAACACTCAGGATGGGATTCATAGACAGATACTTCACAATTATGCTGCAGTAAATTTTAAAGATCGTTAGTGCAGTGTGACCTCTAGCTACTTAGATATGGATTAGGGCTTGCATACCACCATTAGTCAGTGAAACAGAGTGTGTAGGAAATTAGTGGAGCCATTTTAAATGGACAAGTGTCCTTAGGCATGCTCATTGGGTGAGTTACTCTATAAAAGTACAAGTGGCTGGAGGGACTGAGATCATAGAAAGTATGCTTGAGTGCATGGGCCTATGCACACTCATGTGTGCAACAAAATGCTCTATTATTACTACACGCATGGTAGCAGAAAGGCCAAGGAGGGCAACCACAGGCAAGTGCCAGACAATTTAATCATATAAGCAGGCAGGAAACAGGAAGGTAGGGAAAAGGGATGAACAACAAGCAGGGAAAAGCTCACAAGAGAAATCACAAAAAATAACTGGACGAGGAAGAGCACATTTAAAGGCACCCATTTTTCATTTGGGAAGAAGAGGGTAGCTGGAAAAGTTAGTGAGGAATGGTTATGTGAGAGGAATGAGGGATGATTGCAGTGTCACATACAAAAATATAAAATCTTGACACAAATACATACGGGAACTGACCATACCACTCAACCTCTTAATACAAGAAATCTGGGCAATGCCTAAAATAATGGGGGGGGGGGCAAGGCCCAAAAATAGATTGTTGCTATAATAACAATATTTGTGTTAGAATGCATTTCCTGAAGGCTATCACATCTGAAACTGAAATATATGTAATTAGTTAGTTATTTCAATTCTTAGTGATTTGCCAGAAAGCCAGACATTTTCTGAGAAGCAGATCAAAGATATGAGGCAAAAACCAGGACATTCTGCAAAAATAGGGACAGTTGAGAGGTATGGTACTGACCCAAAAATGAGGAAGATAATGGATAGGCACATATTGATGAAGAGAATGGACATACCTCTCAACTTCTGAGGGCAGGAAATCTGGACAAAGGCTAAAATAATTGGGGGAACAAAGGCCCAAAAATAGGGACAGATTTTAAATATTGCTCTTATAAACTTTGACAGTTGTTAGGATAACAGGGTTTGTGTTAACATGCATTTTATGAAGGATGTGAAATCTGAAACCGAAATGTATGCCATTATTTAATGACTTCAATCCTGTGTGATTTATCAGAAAACCACAAATTTTATCAGGATCAGACAAAATATAAGGCAAAAATCTGGTCATTTTGTGAAAGTCTCTACAGTTGAAAGGTTTAAGAATGGATATTTGGTGAAAGAGAGTGCTGAATAACAAACAATGTATGGGGAGTAACATACAATGTAGGGTAACACAAGAAAGAGGGATAGGAAAGGGTGCCTGGCAGATGCCTCATCAGCCCAGAAGTCAACCCACACAGGCAACAGTTATCCTCATGGCTAGTGTCATGTGCAGACAAGCTTCTGGCATCCTTGTGGTCTAGGCCTGGTGGTTGCATGACTCAATCAGCTCTACCAATAGATGAACTATGGTTGTGAAGCAATCATCCAGCTGCCAGTGCTCTTCAGACATCACCAGCTTATGCAACTAATAGCGGATAACCACAATGGATCTCCTTAGTCCACTATTATACGACAAGCCTCAGCTCCCCTCCTGTGTAGTGGTCATAGAAATCATCACTGAGTCCTCCACGCTGCTTTCAGCAAGATGTCTGACATCCCCTGCTGAAAGACCAGTCTGGTGCCCACTGGTGTCCCAGATCCTGGGACATTGATCAGTGCAGGCTAAGGTGACCGCTGCACTCATCTATCACCACCACCACTAGACCTGCAAAAGGAACAGAAAAAAAATATAACTCATTATATACCCCACCACTGGGAGAAGCATCCTACTTTCCTGCAGTTCATGTTTTCCCTCTGTTCCTCTGCTGTTGTAAGCAAGTACATTGCTGGACCTGGAAAAGTCAAGAAAAAAAAGCAAAAAACAAACAAATAAACAAAAAAAAAACAGATGCTTACATTAAAGCTCTGTCTATTTTTCTATAATTTCTTTTTGTGACTGTCTAAGCTGGTCAGGGTGACACCATTGCAGGTCGGTATTGTACTGCCTGCACTGCTGAGGAGAACAGCTGATGCCAGTGGCATCACTCATCATCCTAGCAAGCTTGAGCCAGACATCGGCCTTGTGCAATGGGACATTCATAGTGACCCACCAGGTGATCCTCAAAGCTCCTGTGGAAGAATACCAATAACAAAAAACTCTTGCTCTTCATCAGACTTCAGGTAGGAACAGTGCTGTTCTCAGTGTCTGAAGCAGGAGAATGTCACTCAGTCAGGTCCATGCATGGAGCAGAATGGTAGCTCTTTATACAAGAATGCATGTTTGGACAGCCCATGCTGCAGATTATGCAGCAGCAGTGAGGTGCTACAAAATGGTTATGTTGCACAGACCCACAGCACTGTGAGCTTCACAGATGCCATTTGCGTGTATATAGTGCATAATCCTAGGACAGTTAAGAATGAGCAAGATAGTGGCATTGATGCTGATAGCAGGGGTGCATTATGGTACTGATTCAGAAACATGTGCTATAAATTCCATAATTAATATAACTGCTGTGCCATGAGGCCTGAATTACCATGATAAAAAAATGGTACAATCAAGCTAATATGAACAACCGTTAAATCAGTATTTTACTGCATTAGGATATTAGACATCAAATTAGGCAAAACATGAAAACTGAGGGAAGATAAGACACCTGATACTGTAATCCTGTACACACACACTGGACAGAAATGCCACACAAGGCAAAATGGCTCCCGCATACTGGATGAGGTACAATAATGCATTTTGCAGGGAGAGATAGGGTGTGGACTATATTATAGAGATTTGCTATGCTGTGCTGATGCAGGAACAAGTGCTGTGATAGCAAGTCTGTAGCTGCAGTAAGTATAGGGAAGGAAGACGAATGTTACAGCACAACAGAGGATAGGTAAATGGGCACCTTGCAGGATTTGTAAGCAGTGTACACTCAGATAGGACATCCATATACAGCCACTCTCACACGCACTAACCGACATGAGTAATTCACAGGTGTATATGACTTCTTGTGGGTCCATGGGAGAGGAAACAACTCAAAAAGTCCACCACCCAGGAGACTTAGGTGTTAATGTTGGCCTGTGATTGGCCAGGGAAAGAGTTTACATTAGAGTCAGTGAAGGGTGACAAATATGATATTGCATGCCAAGAACAAGGCATGGGACATTGCCAGGGACATATCCACCACAGAAGGTGGACCACTAACACAAAAAATTTTCAAAGAAGTGGAAGAGTTCCTGGTGTTCCTGCATGGGGATTGGGAGTGGACATTCATACCTGATGATTGCTTGTATGTGGGAGCCGGGCTGGTGAAGACTCTAAAACGTGTCTGGAAAGAATGTACCAGAACTGTATTAGCTTTACATCTCCATATTGTACAGTGCAGTGCATTTGCTCCAAGACATATTTAGCCATCTGTCTACTGGGTACCTCTGGTCTGCGACTGCAACACCATGCAGAATGAGACATATATGTATCCATATGATATTCACAGATTCTGTCAATAACTATCAACATCTTGGCACAAAAATTCTGGACAAAGCCAAAAATAATGGAGGTGGGGGAGGCAAAGGCCCACAAAAGAGGGACAATTTTTAAGTATTGCTTATACACTTAGAAAGCTCATAGAACAATAGACTTCGTATTCTTGTGCATTTTCTGAAGGGTATGAAGTCTAAAACTCAAATATCTGTCAATATTTAGTGATTTAAATCATCAATGATTTGCAAGAAAAAGACAAAATTTATGAGGAACAGACCAAAGATATGAGGCAAAAATCTGGACACATTGTAAAAATGTGGATAGTTGAGAGGTGTGATTCTGTCATATAACAGTATGTCTGCTGAGGTTCCATGTATTACAGCACTGCCACAGGTATATATATTTTATGCTTTCATGGGTTCTACTTGTAGAGGGTATAGTACATGGGGACAGCACACGTCAGATATCTGCAGGTCACCAGTGGTTGAAAATGATGGCAATGTGCATATGGCACTGTCAGGAACACTAAATTTGGAGGCCTCACACACATTCACCACGTACAAAGAGTCTGAGCAGGGATAGGCTGAAACCTCAGCCTCACCAGTGTTTTGAGTATATCCTATAATCATGAGCCCCACCCAATCTACACAAGAATCCTCAGCCCAGATGATCTATGAAATGGCCTTCGTCTGACATCTTTGTACGCTCCATACCTCTCAACCTCTTACAGCAAGAAATCTAGACAAGGCAATAAATAATGGGGGAACAAAGGCCCAAAAATAGGGCAATTTTTAAATACTGCTCTTACAAACTTAAAAAGTTGATAGAATAACAGATTTTGCATTAGCATAATTTTTTGAAGGGTATGAAGTCTAAATCTCAAATACTTGTCATTATTTTCTGAATTCAATCCTCAATGATTTGCCAGAAAAACACAATTTTATGAGAAACAGACCAACAATATGAGGCAAAATCTGGACATTCTATGAAAATCTGTACAGTTGAGAGGTACACTCCACAGGGGAGAGACATGATGGTCTGTTGTACCTCTATGCCTCCAGATTTGTCTCTGGTCTGGGCACAATAGTAGCATTAATCAATATATATGCTGGTTAAGTATTACAACCGGAGAGAGCTGCAGCCCTCACCATTATGTAAATGTTGAGCATGCTGCTTTGCCTGCAGGTGGAGGTGCAACACCTGCATGGCCTGTGAGATGATATCCATGGCCTGCAGTGTGACTGGGAGTGTAGGGCCAGGGAGCAGATGATGCTAGTCAGATCTCTGGTGGCTAATATGGCATCCACTGGTGCAGCCAAGTGGGTAACCATCTTCTAGTCTATCTCTGCAGGTCCTGCATTTCATGCACATGGAAGGATCCAGATGTAAGATGCCTGATTATAGGTTGAGCTTATTCAGATGACACAGGCCATTCCTGAGACAATATCATTGTCAGCTCTGACCACAGAGGCCACAGCACTTGGCCATGACATGCGCATTCACAGCCATTGACGCTCATTAGGATCCACCGCTGTGACATATCTCCAGGCTGCACAATCTCAGTCCTACAGTTTTACAGCATTATTGTTCCCTGCAGCCAGTCCTTGCACTGGTTTTGATAATGGATGTATCATCTTAGTCTATATTGTTTGTGTCATGTCCCATAGTTGTGAACCACATGTCACATTTTGCCAGTGCTAAATTAAATTCCTGTTGCCTTTTTCCCACATGGAGTTCCACTGCTACCTGTTCCACATCTGCTTTTCCAACTGGTATGGTAGGCCCCGATGGGATAGCTCCCTGCTGCTGGCAGTTTCCATACCATAGCAAACTCTGCAAATACCTGGCTGTCATGCCACACAACCTCTTAGCACAAGAATTCTGGATGAAGCACAAAATAATGGAGGGGCAAAGGCTAAAGTATGGGGACAGATTTTAAAAATTATTCTTATAAACTTAGATGGTTGCCAGAATAACTTGCTTTGCATTAGCATGCATTTTCTAAAGGAGATGAAGTCTAAAACACAAATGTCTGTCATTATTTAGTGACTTCAATCCTCAATGATTTGCCAGACAACCCCGAGTTTCATGAGGGATAAACCAAAAATATGAGGCAAAAATCTGGACAGTTGAGAGGCATGCATGTAGGCAGGGCTGGTGTTAGCATTTTGGGGGCCCCCAGCAAATTTCATGTTGGGGGCCCCCTAGGCACTTCCAGTGTAAGTATCACCCTGTCACTGCCACCCCTCATAAGCAACCTTTTACTTCATGCTACAAGCTTTTAGATGTAGTACACATAGTCTGACCTGTGGTTACAATGCTTTTGCATTACAACAGGTCAATGTACCACACTATGTTGTCCCATCTCACAAAAGGACATTCACAGTTGTTGGCATTTAGTTGAACAATGATACATCACAACAACTCTATGTAACTGTATGGACTTGGGTGAAATGGTATCCTGGCCCTACTCTTTCAGATCCTCCCCCACACAGGGCCTATATCAGAACATTGAAGTTGTAAAACTTCGAATGTTCTAATATCAACCCATTTTGAGTGAATGCTAAAAATAGTGAAGCAGCAGAACAGCAAATTATTTCTTAAGGAAAGAATTCCGTTGGCCGGTTCTGTGGCTTCGCTATTTTCAGCACTGTGGTGGAAATGTACTCGACGGGTTCAGGTAAGTGTGCGATTGTGTGGTTGTTAGGATTAGAGTGCAGGTTAGGTGAGTTAGGGTTAGGGCACGGGTTAGGTGAATTAGAGTTAGGGGCGGGTTAAGTGAGTTAGGGTTAGGGTGTGGGTTAGGTGAGTGTGCGATAGTGATGGACCTTAGGGTTAGGGTTTGGGTTAAGGTAAGTGGATAGATAGTAGTGTATGTATAGTTTAGTGTAGGATTAGTTGTAAGATTATAAGTGTATGTGTGTGTATTGATGTTTTTTAGGTGTGCTTGTGTTGTGTGTATGTGTTTCGGAATAGCGATTTTTTTTCCCAAGGAAAAAATTCGCTGTTCTGAATGTTCGATATTATGAGGTTTAGATATTTTAGGTTCGATGAAATAGCGTTCGCTATTTTCATCTTTCGGTAATGTGATATAAACGCCACACACATACCCTCTAGTCCTCCTCTCTGTTTCTCCCCATACAATGCACATTACTTTTTTTTTTTTTTCTTTTCACACATTTTGTCTTATTCTTCAGCTTTTTCAAAACACCATCATTTTCTATATGCTCAGAAGTGCATTGTTAAGTTTTGTTTTTCCTTTTTACAGAACCTTTTTATCTAGTGATGGCATAAACAAAAATGATGATCAAAGATAGAAATTCAGTGTTTCTGTTCAGCTTTAGTTTTCCTGGCATCCTTTCAACACACCTTTCCTATCCAACATAGCACAGTAGTAATCATTTAGGAAATAACGCAAAAAAAGACAGGGTCCAAGAAGCCATAGGGTTATAGATGCTCTGGGATGCACTTTAAAGCATTTCCCCAACCTTTTAATCAAATGGTAGCCTAAACTAAAATCATGAGTAAGAAAAGGATTCCAGTCTTATTTTTATTGTCTTTCAAGGAAGGTATTAAGTTGTGCCCAAGACTAAATGTTCAAAGCTGACAAAATAGTAGCTCATAATAAACTAACAAGCCAATTGTGAGGATACACAGGTCTATCCCAGAATACTGCCTGCCTCCCTAACCTCCCCCAAAATAGACAGTGACTGCCTATGTATTCCACTGGTGCTAGATTGGGATGAAAGCAAATGTACAAATTGCCACAGTCATGTATTTCAAGTGACTGCTGACATACATATGCATAGCATGCCTCCTCACTCCTCACCTATAGCCCCCAAAGGCAGCCACCAGTATACGTGCCTGAAGTATGATTGTGAGGAAAGTGAAAAAAATAATGATTACAGGAATGCTTTCTACTTCATTGCTCCTATACAGTACACTGCCCCTACAGAAATTGTAGTAACCTTTTTTGTACACCTGTGAGGTCTGTCAGAAAAGTAAAACAAACATTAACCACACTATCCTTAAGCCAAACATAAGCTATACTGATCTCCTCCAAGGTTTGACTGTGATGAAAATTAAAGAAATAATAACTACACAATCCCCACCCACAATACACACACATAAGCTACAGTAGTTTTCTGTACACACACATCTAAGCAGGGCTGGTTTTAGAATGGGTGTAGTTGAGAGCAGTAGTGGCCATTATCAGCTTTATCCTAACAGGGTCATATCACAGCCCTATTCAGGTTAAAGAGCATAATCAGAAAATTAATACATCTTTTCTCCTAATTTTTTCCTCACCAGCAACAGCTTTTGTGCCGCCCCCCCCCCCCCCACACACACACACACACAATCAAGGATGATTAAGACAGCCACATCCCATATCAATTTTTACAGTCTAGAAAGTATGGGCCACCAAAATCCTAGAAGATCTAAATGTCTGAATGTTTTATGGTATATTTTAGACCTTACTTTGAAATATAATTACTTGTTAGCTGTATTTTTTACTGATACCCAGAAGAATAGCATACATGTCCTAGCATTACTGGGTGTGTGCACAGATAAAAATCAGTGATATTTTTTGCAAAGACACTCACAAGTATAAGACATAGCAATATTAGTTTTGTACTTATTTCAGCAAATAGCAAAACATTGTGCAACACTGATACTGCCACACCATATCAGTGCCTACTGTTTAGCAGTCATCAGACAGTATCAGGGGTAAATCACTTTTATTTACCTCTTCAAGGAGTAATGCATATATGTCAATTTCCCTGATTTCACAGACCTTCCCTGATTTTGCTTATAATTTTGCTTTGTCCTTTGTAAAAACTTTGATTTGCTGGTAAATCATTCAGAATTACAGTCAATAAATCCAGACATCAGTTTTACATTTATTGTCCAAAAAATGCATGTTGATGCAATAGCTGTTATTCTATTAACTTTCTATATGAATTAGAGTAATATTTAATGTGTGGTCTTGATTTTGAGACTTTATTCTGCTATTATTTTTGGCACTGAGATGAATTCTTCAACAAAGAAGTTGAGAGTTATACTATCGGATGTCCTGCCAGTACTTATAAAACTCCATGAAAGAGAAAACCATCCCTGAGGAAGGAACGCACTGAGATCAGTCACTCTGGGCTATTGATCTCTCTGGTGCTTATCTTGCTCGTGTCCATTATCACCTTTATCTTATAAGGGTCATATCACAGCCATGCTCAGGTTAAGGACCATCATTTTGAAATTAATAAATGTTTTTAATCCTTATTTTTCCCCAGCCAGCAGCAGCAGCATTTGTGGGGCCCCCACACAGTCAAGGATGATTAAAGGACCCCGCAGGTACCTAATGCTAGCTATGTTGTTAGTTTTAGTATAGATAATGTCCACTAGCAGGGTTTGTGACACTACATCAGTGGTAAAATAGTTAATGGAATTGTGAATCCTGTTGCCTGATAAAACACTGTCACTATAACCAGAGATATCTTTGAATTTTAAAGGAGACACACATAAGAGCTATTATCCACCTGGTTTCTTAAGTATATGAGATTGCTGCACTAGCTTTTGTTGGTTTGACAGACACGTTACAAAATATCAGGATAACGTAACTTGCTGTGATTGTGGGCCCCCGAGAAACTTGGGGCCCCTAGTGACTGCAGGGTTTGCTGGTGCCCAAAGTCGGCTATACTTGTAGTACTTTAATGCCACACCAGATATACTGATGCTGCAGAGGTACCCCTTAAGTTGACCAAAAAACATATGTAACACATACAACAACATATATAGTCAAATTTTATCAAGAATTCATTGGTCTATGCATTACATTATGCAAATTTATATTATAACATAGCATATTTGAAATTGAAAGAAAATGTATTTATTTATTTATTTATTCATTCATTATTTGTTGATTGGATCTGGTGGCCTCTTTTCAGGGGAGACCCAAGATGCGTAATGGTAACCATCATCATCTGGTTTACCTCTGCAGATCCTGTTTTGCAGTTATTTGTGGTGTTATGCCCTTGATCTGAATCTATTGCATCAGTTTAAGCCTGTAGTTATCTACATTTTAAGGAGTTGTGCTTTTTGGTTTCAGATAGTAGGTAACAACAGGTGTTTTAAAATTTTTTGGAGCTTTAGACATGAAGGATTGGTTATCTTTAATACTGATTATTATTCAATAGAAAGTATTATTGATATCTTAAGAAATGTTATGAACCACTTATTAATAGCTACAAATATGAAAAAGGGTGGTTAACCTTTTTGGATCTAGATTTGTGTAAAGGTGATGATAAAGTGCATAGTACATTATGTAGGGAGTTAGTAGAAGCCTACAAAACATTTTTGAACTTAGGTTGTTATCCATTTTGTGTAAGAAAAATAATATATCAACAACCCTGTTTTAGGAATACTACTATGGAAAGATTAGCAAGTGAACAGATGGATAAAGAATGAAACAGACTCATTTAATGAGATTATCTGGAAATTTTGTTACATGACCAACTGCATAAGATAAAAATTATGTTAGATTGAAGGTTGTAGAGCCACATTTGAATGTTAAAAAGTGAACTGTGCCTTTAAGAGAGAGAAATTCCAAAGAAAACTAAGCTTCTGCATATGCTTGTGATATATATATATATATATATATATATATATATATATATATATATATATATATATATATATATATATATATATATATATATGTGTGTGTGTGTGTGTGTGTGTGTATATATATATATATATATATATATATATATATATATATATATATATATATATATATATATATGTGTGTGTGTGTGTGTGTGTGTGTGTGTGTGTGTGTGTGTGTGTGTGTGTGTGTGTGTGTGTGTGTGTGTGTGTATATATATATATATATATATATATATATATATATATATCACTGTCAGCAAGGAAGTAAAAATATATTTTAAACAGAATTTGGGATGTTACAGAAAATAATATAGGTGTTAGCTGATAAACATTTATTTACATATAACAGAGACCCAAATCTACAAGGTTGTTTAAATAAGAAGAGAATAGTTGAAAGGAGTATTGGTGATCAAAAGTGTATGCTTGAATGTGGGAATGGTACATCTTGTAATTGTGTTAATAAAAATAATAGTTTTTTATATCCTGAGAATGGTAATAAATATGTTTTAGGGGTAGAGCAGATTGCAGGACTACTCATGTTGTTAATTTAGTGAAAGAGAATTACAATTGCTTTTATGTTGAACAGAGGAAAAAAGTGCTACATAATCATGTAAGGAAGCATCTGGACAGCTGTTAGAAAAAATATATAAATAGTGCTCCAGCAAAACAATATGGCCTGCATTCATAGTACATGATGCACTGATAAGCCTAGCTGTTTTACAGTACCATTTGCTGATCCACTGATATCCATGTTCCCAAAGGGTAACAACTCTGTAACCAGGAACTTTCATTAACTATGAATTTCTTTACAATGGAGTTGGAACAACCATACAGTTGAAGACTTTCTAAGAGGGCTACACTCAGGCACTGAACATATACACACACACACACACACACACACACACACACACACACACACACACACACACACACACACACACACTGGCATTCATAATAGCCATTCGTGATGCACAGACACTCACAGACTCGCACACTGTCACAGTGCTCTCACATATGCTTTGGCACACAAATATACATAAGCATACAATTCCATTCACTCAGCATGACTTGCCTACATTAACTATCTGTACAGAGTGAATTAACTCCAAGTCATCCTGCACAGAATCAACACTGAAAGGTAGAGGTTTGAGTCACAAGAATGTCACATACCTGCCGTGCCCAGCATGTGAGTAGTTCAGGCATCTATAAATTCCCTACCTCACAAATCCTCTAACTGGACTGCTTATGGTGATTGTCATTTACATACATTTCTAACATGTGGTAGTATGAATCTCACTATCTAATTTGTACAGAGTAGTTCTAGTCAATAAGGTGTGTGTGTGTGTGTGTGTGTGTGTGTGTGTGTGTGTGTGTGTGTGTGTGTGTGTGTGTGTGTGTGTGTGTGTGGGGAGAGGGAGTCATCTATGAATCAAAAAACTCTTGTGAAGTTTGTAAAAAAATTGCACTTTGTCCTCTATCTTCAAAACTAGCTATGAATACTGGCCTTTATTCTTTGTAATCATAAGATATGCATTTGTTTCTATGTGTTGCAGCAGGAGAAAAATAAAAAAGTGGTTTGTTGGCTTTATTAACATACTCCTTCAAGAAGAACGTACATGACAAATTGGATAGATGCTTGTAGGGGTTTGCATCTGAATGATAGAAGTTGAGGTAGAAATTACATATTAAATATGCTGTTTATAAGAACAGGATCTGTATTTACTTTAAAATCATTGTTTGTGAAGGCTAGTATGGATTCAGTGAAATGTCTGTTAAATTGTGAGGCTATGCTGTCTTTAGTGTTGGTGAGTGCTAGGGAAGGAGTACTAGTTTGTCCTGGCTGTAGGATTTTTTTGATGGCAGCCCAGAATATTTGTGGGTTTCAATCCAATCAAAAAAAATCAAAGAAACCCACAAATATTCTGGGCTGCCATCAAAAAAGTCCTACAGCCAGGACAAACTAGTACTCCCTCTCCAACACTCACCAATACTAAAGACAGCATAGCCACACAATTTAACAGATACTTCACTGAATCCATGCTAGCCCTCAGAAACAATAACTGCTCTTCCCCTACCCAGACTCACATAGTACCCATGCTTGATCACAATAACTTCTCTTTCTAACCTGCCCTAATAAATGCCATAGTTAAATATCTCAAAAAGCTTAAACATACTATACTTGCTGCCGACTATCTACCTACTGAATATCTAAAAATCACTGCAGAAGCAATATTCTACCCAGTATCCATATTAATAAATCAATCTTTTTCAGAGCAACAAGTCCCTAAAATTCAGAAAGTAACATATATCATCCTTCTACATAAAGGTGGAAACATGAATTATTAAATTCCCGGCCAATAGCTATACTATCATCATTATCTAAAATATGAGAGGTGCATCCATTCACAAATCTTAAACTATCTAATAACCAACAATCTTCTATCTAACACTCAGCATGGTTTCCATCCTAAACATAGTACCACCACTGCCCTTGTTAACTTTGCTAACATTACTAACCACCATCGCAACAAAGGCAATTTAGTTTTCTCCATCTTTCTTGTTCTGCCCAAAGCTTTTGATACTGTCTCTCATTCTAAACTCTTAACTATACTCTTGGAACTTAAACGTAGTTCTTCTGCAGTTACTTGGTTCCAGCAATATTTAATTGGTCGCCAGCAAGCTGTAAAATGGCAACAAAATCTCTCTTCACTACTGCCTGTAACCTTGGAATTACCACAGGGATCTATTCTGGGTCCTCTCCTTTTTATTATCTTTACTAGCAATCTCCATACTGTCACCACACTTAACCTCCGTAGTTCAATATGCGGACGATTCCACCCTGATCTGTGCCACCCCAACACTACAAAAACTCCAAAAAAAAATCACCCAGCAGTCATTCAATGCAGTGGAATCTTGGCTGAACAATGCATAACTTACATTTAACCTTAACAAGACAAAATTCATACATTGCTATCCAACTACAGCTGCAGACGCCCCCTCACCATTTAATGTATCATCATCAAACCATACGATTATTTCTCTGGCTTCCCAAACAAAATTACTTGGAGTGGTCATTGACCATAATATGATGTTTGACATACACATATCACAGAAAATAAAAACGTTCACATAAAACTAGGAACCCTGTCGAGAAATTAGCAGTTTCTAAACAAATTGTCAAAGGCCACTATAGCAAGAACCCATCTCATCTCTATGCTATTATATGCCTCACACATTCTCACAAATATTAAGAAATCTGACCTAGCAAACTTGAAACTTGCTATAATAAAATTGCAAAGTTTGCTACAGAATCAAATTTCAGATCCCATCATTGTTTGGCTTTAAAACAACTATCTTGCCTCAAATTACCAAATCTACTTGCTTATAATCAACTCACCTTCACCCATTGAATACTAAATCAGCCAGAAAAAAACACCAGTGCTTCAAAATCTTCTAATACACTACTCCAACAAGAGGGTATTGCATTTCACCAACAAATCCTTCTTAAATATATTCAAGTCTAACAATACAACTGAAGTTTCACTTTACTCAAACTGCATAGCCAAAACTTGGAATTCCCTGTCATTAAATATGAGAACAACTATTAACGCTTCCAACTATAAAAAACTTCTCAAATCACACCTATCAGAATCATGGACCTGGTCTTGCAGAAACCTTGGTTATTAAATAGATGTCTTATATTTGAATAGTATACCCTACTAAGCATATATATATATATATATATATATATATATATATTTAACTTGCTTTTTTACCTTCAATCACAGTACTGCTATTCTTTTTCATTCCTACCTAGACTATATAATTGTATTAATGAAATGTATAACATGTATTTTTTTCATTTTATACTTGTATCTGATATAGAATCAACATTTGTATCTGTATGTTGTATATGCATCATACTGTTATTTATAAATGTGGAGCTGTTCTCCATGGGCCTCTGCTGAATAAGGACATTTTGTCCAGTTGGACATTCCTGGTAAACAGATGTAAAATAAATAAAATAATACATTACAAAGTATATTTCAAATCATTTGAGTAGCAATTAATTGAATTCTGATATTTTAATAAATGTACTAGTAGGGCTGGATGAAATTAATCATGTTATTTTTAACTGACATTTTAACTGAATTTGTATTATAAAAGTGAGCTGAGATGTATGACAGTTTACTTGATGAACAGCAATAATATTGCAAGCATTACATCTGGAAATAAATGCTTTTATGATCATAATTGCTTCTCTCCCCAAGGCATCACCTAACATCTTCTGTCACTCTTTTTATTATCTCCCTTCCTCCATCTTTCATCCATTTTCTCTCTAGACATCCACCTGCATATCACTATCCTAACTCATCCCTCAGTCTCTCCAATCCCCAACACTTCACCCTTTTTCCTCTGTCACTATCTACCATCCTCACACGTCTCCTCCCATCCCAATTTATTTCATCAGTAAGTCACAGAAAGACCTTCATATATACTGTTGTATATAAGTTGATATTAACCACCTATTTTGCAATTAAGCACTGACCCTCTTTTGATTTTCTTATGATTGTCAATATTTTCATTATATAAACTGCAGGCCTGATGTTTGCACCTTTGTTGTACACTTTTTGTGCATTGCTGCTCTCATATCATGTATGTCCCAGGCAGAGCCTGACAATGATCCATTAGGAGCGGTGCTCCATCCACCCCATTTAACAAACAGTAAATAAACACAAATAAATACATTTGCTTCTTAAGCTTGTCATGTTTTAATACTTGTTTCTTGATGCAATACCTAACAGCATGCCTAATCTGTAAACATTTCCATACGTTAAGAATGAGAAATCTCTTACTCAATGTGTTAAAAGTCAGAAAAAGTCTCTCTTGTTCCCTCTCCCCATTACTGGCTATGTGAGTTTTTTACCATATTTATTAAACCATCACTTAAGACATAGGTACATATACTTTAATAGAAAAAAAGCCATATTAACATTTTTTTCAGTTACATACATTATACATTACATATATGTTTTCTTTCTTTATAATGGTCAGTCAGTCCAGCATTACATAAATTGCTCAAGTCCTGCCTTCCCTTAAACCTCACTCTAACTCTGACTGAATATTTTTTCTGCATGCATTATTCCCACAAATTCCATTCATGTCTGCATAATTTGTTTCTTTCATTTTCTAAATTCCCATTTCCAGTTATTTTTTCTCTTTTACAATAGTCAATACTTTAAACACAGCTAGTTTAGATTTTTTATTTCCATTTTCTAGTAATTGCTTTTTGGCAGCCAATAGAGTTAAATGTAATAAAGCCTTACTATGTCTAGGCAATTTAGATCTAGTGTCACAGCTCAAAAGAATCATTTCCTTAGTTACAAACATTTTAGCCATATTTAAAATGTAAAAGAGAAGAGGTGAAAGATCCAGCCATAAAGCAATCACTTTCAAAGTCACGATCTCCCCTGCCCCACCTTGCCAGGGTCGAACAAAAAACTTTTCCAAAACTGACTACAACCTTCTAAGAGCAGGTATAAGCAGCTTAACAGCCACCATCCCTTCAGTTGAATAAAGCACTAATGTCCAAGCCTACACCAAAAAACTATATGAGCACCTATATAGCTGCATGGACTCAGAAATACCTGACAGGACCAAATCGTCTTCCTTAAGGAAGAGTAAGCCTGTATGGTGGGCAGCAGCAATAAACAGATTCTATTATAAAAATAAAAGAATTGCTGTCCAGGACCAAGAAGGAACAGGTGCCAAGTTGGAAGCAATCTTTTCTTTGTCTGAACAAGAAAACACTGGTGAAATCCTCTAAGGCTAACTTCGAGTCCAAATTGGCCACATCCACTAAGGACCATCACAAGGCCTTCTTTGCATATATCTGTGATGCCCGTGCCCTGGCCCAGCAATCAAGGAGCCTCAATCCTCACCACTAACACCAGAGAGGGCATCTCATATATGAGGAAAGGTTACGAAATATACACAATAAAGTGCAATTTCCCTTAAGAGCACACAGAGATCACAGTCAGTCTGGGGCTGGTCACTCCCTTACTCTCCAGGTCCCCAATAAGACTCCTCACTGGCACAGCTATAGGGTCCAGATCTCAGCCTAGTTGGGCAAGCTAAAACCTCCAGCACCCTCTCTGTCCAACCAGTGCTTCGTGTCCCAGCCCAAGTAGCTGACACACACACACACACACACACACACACACACACACACACACACACACACACACACACACACACACACACACACACACACACAGACACACACACACACACACACACACACACACACACACACACACACACACACACACACACACACACACTTTGAGATAAGAGTTTATACAACCACACATACACTTCTGGGAAAGGCTGACACAGGTTCTCCAGCTGTGCCCCCCTTTCCCAGACTATATGGTAGTACCCTGCCACCAACCAGCTAATAATTATCAGCTACTCAAAGGCCCTTAAAAGGGTGTCCAATTATTACTGTGCAATATTATTATCCACTTGGTAGTATAACTAAACAGTCAAGGGTTATTAGAGTGACTTGGTACAGTGATCACTATAAATATGCAATGTACTCTAGAGATTAACTTATCTCTACACAAAACAACCACAGTTGAAAGGTTTTAAAATATTTAATAATAAATAATAAAAACACAAGACAATACTTCTTACTACACAGTGCTAGTCAAGAGTTCAGAGATCACAGAGAAATACTTAAAATAACACAGTAGTAAAGTTTTGACATCACAGAAAAAACACTTAGTCTAATATTTCTAGTTCCTAGCTATTTCTAAAAGAAAACACAAGTCTAAGATAATTTACATATGAGCAAGACAGTGCTGTGAGTAGGATGGTCAAGACAAAAATGCGTAATGCCTTCTGATTCTCTCTGTTTAAATTGCTATTTCAGTCCTTGTTCCCATTACATCATTTCACACTTTCCTGGTGTTCCCAGGCAAACAGAAACTACATAATTGTTATCTTGCACCTGCAGGAAACTACATCAATAAAAGACATTCCATATGTAAACTCTAGTAATTATTCCTTAAGTTAAAACAATAGGCAGAATGCTTCACTTCAGACTCATCGACTCCAAATTCTAACTTCAAAGGGGCAGACATGAATTAATTTTAATTTCAAAGGACAGACAAGAAGTGCTTGACTTAGCTTTCCTTACAGCAGAGGTCAATGTTGCTACATTGTTTTAAGTTCAACATTTCACAGCATATTCTTTCATTTAGGAAAACAAGCCTGTATTTCAACATTTATATTTACAAATTATAGAATTATCTGCACAATTCTATCTAGCTAGGCTTGCAGCCTTCACAATATCCACAATTTCAAAGGTAACTCCCAAATTTGCTCTGAATTAGTGGTCGAGAATACCACATACACAAACGCCATAGATATAGCCAACATACTGGCAGACAAGTTCAGTGAAAACTTCACCCCTCTGTCTTCCCTATCAGTAAACCAGGACATCCCCAGCACCTGCCTCCTCCCCTCATCACCAGGGAGCAGGTTATTAATGCCCTCTCAAAGGCAAAAAAATACAGCCTCCATGGGACCTGACAACATCCCTGGCTGTGTCCTACATGAACTCAGGCAACAGATCTCAGAACCACTAGGCACTCTATTCAACCTAAGCCTCTGCACTGGCTTCATCCCAGCAGAATAGAGGACAGCCACTGTCATCCCTCTGCACAAAGGTGGAGCATCCATTGACCCAGGCAATTATAGGCCCATCAGCCTAACTAGCTTCATGTGCAAGGCAATGTAATGCATTATCATGGACCTTATAAACAAGGACATTGGCAACCTCCAAATGCTTGATCCCACACAGTTTGGTTTTGTCAAAGGGAGATCATGCCTGTTAAACTTGGTTGCCTTCTTTGAAACAGTCACCAAAGCCATGGATGAGGGCAAGACAGTGCACACTACCTACCTTGATCTAGCCAAAGCCTTCAACACTATTTCCCACTCGGGTATAATAGATAAACTCTCCCAGCTAGGCATCAACCCATATTTTACCAGATGGGTAGCTAACTGGCTCACTGATAGAACCCACTCATTAAAAATAGGAGAAGCCACCTCTAGTAGTCGACCCGTAACAAGTGGCGTACCCCAAGGATAGGTCTTGGGTCCTCTACTGTTTGGGATATACTTTTGTAAAGTGCAAGCCAAAACCAGTGGTCTGCAGCTGACTAAGTTTGCAGATGACTGCAAGCTGGGCACTGTCATAACTTCCCCTAGTGATGTGAACATTCTCCAAGAGGGCCTTAACCAAACTAATGACTGGTGCCAGAAGCATGGCCTCAAACAGAATGCAAAGAAATGCATCATTATCCCTTTTGGGGAAAATGGTGTTCGCACTAATTATCATATTAATAACAACGTACTAAGCACACAATCAGTCGTGAGGGACTTGGCCACCCAGGTTTACAGCAACCTGACTTTTAACCACCACTTGCCTGCATTGTACAGAAGGCTTTTTACATGGCCCACTTCATAAGTAAGGGTATTTCATCCAGGAACAAGGAGGTCATAACATCCCTGTACTCCTCCTTTATCAGACCCATTATCAAGTACAATGTACCTTGCCAAGCACATGCAGCAGTTGGAGAGACCACAGAGGTTCCTAACCAGGAAAATCCAGGGTCTCAAATACCTCTCCTATACGTATACAGTAAAAGTCCTGTCCCTCTACTCAGTCTCATACAGACTGCTCAGAGGTGACCTGTGTCTGGCATACAAGGTTGTCTCAGACTCAGCCTTAAACTCCACTTGCACAACCCACACGCAAAGTCTCAACCTGGTATGTGACATTAATAGAACTTGTTGGTGGGATAGATTTATGTCCCAATGACTCCCCCATCTGTGGAATAGACTTCCTCTCCATGTAAAGCAGAGTACTTCACTAGCCCTCTTTAAGAGGAACCTGGACGACTGGATGGGAAACAGAAAATATACTCCTGGGATCCCACCTCTGTCCCTGCTGGACAGGGAAAACAGGTGCTGACTTTGTGGGAACATGGGTGAAATTCTTGTCTAGGCTTATAAGGGTCTCTGGGCCCATACCCTAGTATCATCCTATGAACCTATGTGCTATTTAGCTGAAATAGTTGATTGATTTAGTAAGAAGTCCATTACTATATTCTGTTTCCTTTTTAATAACATAAGAAATCCTTCATCATTGAAACACTTATGTTTTAACTCATTCCATCCAGTACAGCTCTTTTGAGTGCATACCTTTAACTCCTAGTATGGCTTAAGCCTTTAAAAATGAAGTTATCACCTTACAGTTCTAACAAATACTCACTGACAGAGGTCAAATATCAATACAACTGTGTTTGCCATCATGTATGTTTCAAGATAAAAATATTCTGATACACTGTATGTAGTATGGTTTTGGAATTATTAATGCAAATATGAACAAGCAATATTTGATGCCTAGAGGCACAGGAGGAGAAGGTAACTGCACAAATGCCTGGAGATGCACTCGACTGTAATGAGTTAAGCAAATTAGTGAAGAAAGTAGAAAAATTATGTTTTGGCCTGTAAACTTCTTTCAAGATAAGAGGTCTTCCTGGTATGCGAAGTTTCCACAAAACTCACCCCATAGGAGACAACCTGTTTTAAAGCCCATCCAGGTTATTCATGGACTAGCTGAAGTGTTACACCATGCCACAGGTTGCCATGACAACATTTGTGCTGATTTCTGACATTCCATTCTTAATTAACAGCTATGTTGGCCTTTAACCTCTGTAAATATTCTTTCAAGGCATGTTGTTTAACTGGAGAATTTAATCCCCTCATATTAAGACTAACATTGGTGACCATTAACTCAGACTGTTCTAACAATATGAAGCACATGACTAGTAACTTACAATAGGTGAACTGAAGCAGATTCTTTGAATAACTCTTTATAGTCTAGATCTATGGACAATGTCACTGAACCATCATCTTTTAACAGTTGGAACAGGAAAACAATGTAATGGTAGTCAGTATCACAATCACTAAATGATCTCCTAATCTGCAAATGGGAGATCATTGCATAGTGGTTCACAGACATGAATATTTTCATGTTGACCTTTTGACAGTTATGCTTGTTAACTCCTTTTTGTGAGGTACCAGGAGCCTTTTGATATTGTGTGCTATAAAAATACTGGGGGAAGGGATGAACTTCTGTCCTGTGAGGAGATATCAGACGAGGTGTCCGTGTCCTTGATGACATCCTCCACTAAAGGATTGCATCTGTTAATGGTTAACACAGCTGAAACAAATAGTTAATGAAGACAAAGTTTCGTAGGCAGAAACAGATTCATAGATTCAAATTTTGGGTTGCTTGTACATTCTTCTAAATTATCTGTACTTGTGGGACTTCTCATACCTGGTATAATTTTAGTGACAGTAATCTTCATCACTTTGTCCAGAAACATTGGTGAGTCCTTTCAGGTAAATTTTGGTGAGCTGAGTCTGTATTATCTAAAGAGATTGTCAGACAGTCTATAGGAATTAGATCACCAAGTCTGGAGTGGTGAATTGATGAGATTTGTTCTGCTACTAACCTGACACTATTTTTATTCAATTATTCTGAAAAAGATTTTGCTTCAGCAAGTCATTAAAAACACTGATGACAAAAAGGGAGATAAAGGAAGAAGAAAGGAAAGAAAAAGAAGGCAGGGAAAACCAAATAGGACTACACTGAGGAATAAACCATCATTTCAGACCAATCCATTGATTACAGTTCTACACAAAATAGGTATATCATACCTAACTATTAAAGCCTACAAAATAACACCACTAGTGGGTTAATAAAAATGAAGGTGGAAAGATAAGCTTTTCTATTTTCTATTATACATCTTTTGTTGGCCATTGATGACCATTGTTGGTAAGGCTATCATAACCTGTATTCTTCTGTCATATTGATAACATATCCAATAAAAAAAAATTAGGAGTACAAGGAAAATCAATTGACAGCATTGACGAGATCAAGATTTCAGTTTTAATCCAATATTTAGCAATCTGAGAGCATCTCAACCAACAATGATACAAACAAGTACTCTAATGGGTTAGGAGGTGTGCGCTATGTGCTTATACTACCTGTGTTATCCTAACAACTTTTGGCTTGGTGGGGACGATTGTCCCTTTTGCGTTTGACCGGATTTGTTATCCTGATGGGTTGGGGGTGTTATGAGCATTCTCGCTCATTTCTAAATACTGAAAGGCAATTCTGGAGTGAAGGGGGCATGTGTATTGTGAGAGCTCTGCTCTCAGACACACCCCCTGTGCTCGTACATGGAACTGTGTCCGTTTTAGAGCATGGCAGTGCGCCTTCATAAATATGCATGGCGCGCTGCCGTGCTGAACAGGAACGGTCCCTGCCATGCAGGAATAATTTATTCCTGCATGGCTGCTTGCTGAATTCCAGGGAAAATGTATGCTAAAACTGAAAATGATAGCCCAGCAGATATAATATTTACTGATCTTAAAAGAGGCTTTGAGAGTGTTAATCATGAAATACTACTGTTTAAAACTTAAAGTCAAACACTTCCTAGATCTCAGGATGCAAGTACAAACCTGATAACCAGTAGATCTTTCAGAATATTTGGAATGGGCTGGAGAGGAAATACACTTAATAGCTATCGGACTTTCTCTGCTGGAGTTCCTCAGGGATCAATATTCAGTCCAGTTTTTCTCTCGCTCTTTTTTTTAAATAAAGACATTATGGCTATGATTTCCTTATTGAAATGTTATTGAAATGTTGGAACTTGAAATGCTGACTCCTGACATGACAAAAAAAAGTCCATTTAATTGAATCTAAACTGGTTTCACTATCTCCATGTGCCTCTGCGCCAGTACTTGGCTGAACATCATCTATAGATTAGAACACCTACTCAGTTAACAAATTAAAAAGTTGAAAAATAAGAAGGAAAAACTCTGCTTATTCCTGCACAGAGTTGCTCTATTTTGTGTGTGTGCATGTGTGTGTGTGTGTGTGTGCGCGTGTGTGTGTGCGTGTGCGTGTGTGTGTGTGTGTGTGTGTGTGTGTGTGTGTGTGTGTGTGTGTATAATATATAGATCTAGATATGTATATATGTTTATATATATATATATATATATATATATATATATATATATATATATGTATATATCTACTTTAGAAGAACAAAATGCTACTTACCCAAAACCCATTTCACTGAGATGAAAAGATTGATAGTACCACAACACCGACGTCCCAGAACACCGACTATTTACTCTAGGTAAGTAACCGCTTGACCATCTGAAATCAACACATAAACAGAAGAAAACCAAACCCACCCATGTGAGGGGGCTTTATCCCTCCAACCCCACACACCCACTAACTAAATATACCAACTCCAAGATTGCACTACTGTGGGGATAAGGGGCAAAGTTCAGCAGGATGGCCTAGCGGTTACTTACCTGGAGTGAATAGTCGATGTTCCTGGATGTCGGTGTTGTGGCGGTTTACTTATCTCGGTGAAATGGGTTTTGGGTAAGTGGCATTTTATTCATCTAAAGTAGACCCATAGATATATATATATATATATATATATATATATATATATATAGAGAGAGAGAGAGAGAGAGAGTCCACAGTCACATGTAATATCTGACTCATGGTGCCTCCCACAGCCACATCATGCATTACTGGGCTTTATTTTTTCCTCCTATCAATTTTCATGTATAGTGTAGTCATATAAGCTGTTATGAATCATGCCCTTCCTAAGTAACTTCCCTCTGTGCTCCAGTGTACATACCCTCTTTTATCATGCAGAGAACATAAGTCGCTGTATTTAGCATACTTCACATTAATTATTTTGTGTATCTCAGTGCACAGGGTGCCTTTAATATGCAGGATACTCAGACTGCTATGCCATACATCTTACTGTGTTTAATCTACCCTGGTGCAGTGTTCTGCTGTGTTAGCATGCCAGCGCTAAATGTACTGACAAAATATGAAGAGTAGTAAGCTTCACTAGAGTGCAGCATGCATTTAATATGCAAACCATGACTGCATGCTGTTAGGCATGTGGTTCTGTTCAGGAATCATGCGCATGTTCATACAGCTGCAAACACACCATCCACTTTGTATCTTTTAAGTAGTCTGGGTAGGTATGGATATGGTGGTCCTACCTGCATACTGACCTTTAAAATTATTTTTCTTAATCTCTGCATTTCTCTTGTATACTATTTTCTTTCAGTTAGCCCATTTGAATCTTATGGCTTCTGTGATTCCCATGCCCTGGCCCAGCAATCAAGGAGCCTCAATCCTCACCACTAACACCAGAGAGGGCGTCTCATATATGAAGAAAGGATAACAAATACACATAGTAAAGTGCAATTTCTCTTAAGAGCACACAGAGATCACAGTCAGTCTGGGGCTGGTTGCTCCCTTGCTCTCCAGGTCCCCAGTAAGACTCCCCACTGGCACAGCTATAGGGTCCAGATCTCAGCCTAGCTGGGCAAGCTAAAACCTCCAGCACCCTCTCTGTCCAACCAGTGTTTTGTGTCCCTACCCAAGTAGCTGACACACACACACACACTTTGAGATGAGTTTATACAACCACACAGACACTCCTGGGAAAGGCTTTCACAGGTTGTCCAGCTGTGCCCCTATTAACCAGACTATATGGTACTACTGTCTGCCACCACCCAGCTAATATTTATCAGCTACTCAAAGGCACATAAAAGGGTGTCTAATTATTACGGTGCAATATTATTATCCAACTGGTAGTATAACTAAACAGTCAAAGTTTATTAGAGTGACTTGGTACAGTAATCAGTATAAATATACAATGTACTCTAGAGCTTAAATTATCTCTACACAAAGAAGCCACAGTTGAAAGGTTTAAAAATATTTAATAATAAATAAAAAACACAAGACAATACTTTCTACTAAATAGTGCTAGTCAAGAGTTCAGAGATCACAGAGAAATACTTAAAATAATTCAGTAGTACAGTTCTGACATCACAGAAAAACACAGTCTAATTTTTCTAGTTACTAGCTGTTTCTAAAAGAAAACACAAGTCTAAGATAACTTACATAAGAGCAAGACAGTGCTGATGAGTTGGATGGTCAAGACAAAATGCTTAATAATCTGTGGTACTCTGTGTTTAAATTAAAATTGCAGTTCTGATTCACATTATATCATTCTTCACACTTTCCTGGTGTTCCTAGGCTACACATTACATCATCATTCTTCACACTTCCCTTGGTTCCCAGGCTAACAGAAACTGCATTTACATTCTTAACATCTCCCTTTTGTTATACTGCAGTTGGTCAGGACGCAGAGCAATAAAAATACATTTGCATGTTTAAATCTAGCAATTTAACTCTTGGTTAAAACAATAGAAATAATTTCTTCAACTAGATCATTCAGCACCACTGTCTACATCAAACAGTCACCACATGCTTTACTTTGGTCAGTAGTGAGAACTGTTATTTCATTTTTTTCAGTTCCATATCTAACAGCAGTTTTTCCATTTAAGACAACAAGCCTGTAGTTTACATTCATATTTACAAATGACAGAATTATCTGCAAAATTCTATCAGGCTAGGCTGGCAGCCTTCATCTATCTTTACCCACTCGTCACATATCCCCCCTGGAGAACTCAAACTAGTTTTTTCAAGTGACCCTTGAGAAATGCTGCTTGAGAGGGTCAGGTCTATCTGAGTATACCTACCCCATTCCCTGTCTTGAGAGCCCATCTGCATTGGCATTGGTACATCAACTGTGGTGCTGCACTGACATATCATATGCTTGCAACCCCAGGCTCCATCTTAGCAACTTGGAATTTTGCTGGCTGGCTCTGTTTAGCCATGTTAGGGGGTTGTGATCTGTCATAACAGTGAATTTCCTTCCATACAGATAAGGCTGAAGTTTCTGCAGTGGCCACACAATGGCTAGATATTCCTTTTCTACAGCTGCATAGCATTCCTCCCTGGGTTGGAGCCTATTACTGAGATAAACTACTGGGTGCTCTTCTCCCTCTGAAGAAATCTGGCTAAGTACAGCCCCCACCCCATGGTTCAAAGCATCCACCTGCACAACAAATTATTTTCTGTAATCTGGACTGGCTAACACAGGGGGTTCTGCCAAAGCTTCTTTAAGCTTCTGGAATGCCTGCTCACATGCTGGGGTCCACACTACCTTATCTGGTCTGTTCTTCCTTGTTAAGTCTGTGAGGGGAGCAGCTATGGTACTATAACTGGGGACAAACGTTCTATAGTAGCCTGCTGTCCCTAAAAATGCCCTCACCTGCTTTTTAGTAACAGGTGCAGGCCATGCCTGAATGGCTTCCACTTTGGCAGGTTCTGGCCTTATCTTACCACTCCTCGCTCTTATGTCCCAGGTAGGAGACCTCTGCCATACCCACCTGACATTTGCTTGGCTTGATGGTCAACCTTGCCCTCTGTAGTCTGCCCAGTACCTCCCTGACATGCTGAAGGTGCTCTGGCCAGGAATGGCTGTATATATCAATATCATCCAGGTAAGCAAGGGCAAACCCTCCTGCTCCTGCTAGGATATGATCTACCAGCCTCTGGAAAGTCACTTGTGCATTCTTCATCCCAAAGGGCATCTTTGTGAACTCATACAAGCCAAAATGAGTAAAAAAGGCTGACTTCTGTCTAGCACTGCAAGTCAAGGGCACCTGCCAGTAACCCTTGGTAAGATCAATGGTTGAAAGAATCTTAGCCCCACCCAGCTGCTCTAGGGCCTCATTTGTCCTAGGCATGGGGTAAGCATCTAACTTTGTGTGACTATTTAATTTCCTGCAGTCCAAACAGAACCTGGTGCTGCCATCCTTCTGTGGCTCCAGTACCACTGGGAGGCCCAGGGACTGTTGGACTCTTGAATCACCCCTACTTCCAACATCTCCTGTACCTCCTCCCTCAGAGTCTGTTTGACTCTCTCAAGCACTCTATAAGGGGCCTGCTTAATAGGCCTTTGGGTTCCTGTATCCACCTGGTGCTGCCCCAGGTGGGTGCACCCTGGTTTCCCAGTGAACATATCCCCAGATTCCTGCAACACTGCTTGGATTTCTCTAACCTGTGTTTTATATAGCTGCTGGGATATTGCTACCCCTTCCACTGAGGTGTCAGCCTGAGCCTCACTGAGGAGATCAGTTACCAGATCTCTCTCAGACTCCTACTGCAATCCACTGCAAATGCTCAGCACAAGGGCCTCCCTATCATGGTAAGGTTTCATTGTGTTAGCATGGTACAATTTGTGCCCCTGCCTTCTGTCTAGCAGTTCCACCATGTAGTTAACATCACTTACCTTTCTTACCACCTTGTAGGGTCCCTCCAAAGCTGCTTGCAGTTTGTTGTGTCTGACAGGAATGAGAACCATTACCTGCTGCCCCTCAGCATACTCTCTAGCTCGAGCATTCCTGTCATACCACACCTTGTTCTGTTGTTGGGCTTCTGCCAGGTTCTCCTGGGCCAAGCCCATGAGTTCCCTTAGCCTTGTCCTGAGGTTTAGGATGTATGCCACAACAGACTCCTTGCGAGACTCGCACTCACCTTCCCACTCATCTCAAATTAAATCTAGAGGTCTCCTCACCCTATGCCCATAGAGCAACTCAAAGGTTGAAAAACCTGTGGATTCCTGGGGAATTTCTCTGTAAGCAAACAACAGATGTGGCAAATATTTGTCCACTCCCTCTTAAACTGTTCTGCAAATGCCCATAGCATGGACTTGATTGTAGAGTTTAACCTCTCAACAAGACCATTAGTCTGGGGATGGTAGGGGGTGGTCTTCATGTGCTTCACCCCACAGGACTTCCACAGACAAGCCAGCAGGTCTGACATGAAATTGGCACCTCTGTCAGTCAGCATTTCTTTTGGGAAACCTGCCCTGCTGAAAATCTCTAACAAAGCATTTGTCATCTTCCCTGCCTCAATGCAGAACAAAGTCACTGCCTCAGGATATTGTGTAGTGTAATCCACTACCACTAGGATATACTTTTTCCCTGTGGGACTTGGGGTACTCAGAAGACCCAAAATATCCATAGCTGCCTCTGAAATGGCTCCTCAATCACAGGTGAAAGGCATCAAAGGAGCTCTCACCTTGTCTCCTTCCTTGCCTACCTTTTGGCACTGCTCACAGGTCTTGCAGTACCCTGTTACATCTCTGGAAATTCCAGGCCAATAGAAGTTCTGCATAATATGCCTCTTTGTATGTTTTATGCCCATATGACCTGCAAAGGGAATATCATGGGCTATGGCTAGAAGCGCCAGACAGTAGGCTCTAGGCTCTACCAACTCCTGTTCTCTCTCACCTTCTAGCCCTCCCTCAGGGGTCCACTCTCTGTATAGTAACCCTTTGTCCCAGTATACAGATTCCCTCTTTCCTTGAGAATCAGGTGCCTCCCTAGCTACCTGCCTCAGGCCTTGCAATGTAGGATCTGAGAGCTGAGCCTGTCTCAACTCTCTCCTTATAACCCTTCCCAGCTCCCCTTCCACAGGAAGTCTGGCATCCTCTGACACTGGTGCCTCACTGTCAGCCTGGATACTACTACTCACCACTACATTTGCAGTCACTCTGTCCAAGGGACCATCAGTAACCCCCAAGCAGCTGTGACACACCTTCAGTCTCACTGTTGTAACCACCTCACCAGTCTTGACTGCAAGTTATAGGTCTCCCTTCTTCCCCAACTCATCTGAAGTAGCACATTTTCTATCAGCTTACCAGATCCGTATGTCCTGAGGCAAAGTGCTAAGGGCTTGTTCCCTCACCAAAATGTCTGCCAGCCCTTCAAAAGTGGTGACCTGCCATCCACTCACCCACCTATGGAAATAAGTGGTCAGTTCAGCAACATATTCACTCACAATTTCATCTGCCTTGCATCTATGCTCACAAAACTTTTTCTTATGTTTCAGGTGTTAGCTTAAAAAATTCTAATAGACAATTTTTTACAGCAGTATAATCAAAACATGCAATGTCAGACATTTTAGATAATATAGTTAGAGCTTTACCATGGAGTAAGGGGGTCAGGAACTGTACCCAGAGCCTTTGGTCAACACTATACAGTTTGCATACCTTCTCAAACATATGAATGAAACTATCAAAATTATCCCCCTCTTTAAACTGCAGAAGAAATTTCCTGACCTGTTGTGCTTCTGGGGTCCAGTTACTCCCTTCCCCATTACCTCCATGACTCTGGCAAAGAGTCAGCATTTCTCTCTCATGCTTCCTCTGCTTCTCCTTTTCCACATCTTCTATCTCCAAACGCCTGGCCACCAACTCAAGTCTTTTTAGCTCCAGATGGATTTTTAAGTCCTCTGCAGAAAGGGTGAGCTGTCCATTCTCCGAGGGTATTATATCTCAACTGCCAGGCTGATTGTCCTCCTGATTACTGTTTTCTGATGCAGCTGTAACCAAGGCTGCAGTCAGGTCTGCCTTAGTCAGGTTTCCATGCACCAGTCCCCTAGCCTGGGACATCTCTGCCAGCTGGCTCCTTGTCAACTTTCCATACACCTCTGCTGACATGCTGCCTGCTCACCCTGACCAACTAAGCTAACAAAAGAAATACAAAAATTGTGATCTGAACTCTGAGTATTCACTGAGTGGCTGATTTAGAGTACAAAAAGTACAGTTTTGTACCTACCATAAATGTAGATGTTCGAGTGCTAATACAGCTGCAGTCATAACAGATGGGTTCTCCTGCCATCAGACGGGTCCTCGGTCATCCGAATTCCAAAGTCTAGGTCCGGCGTCGGTTGTCGTCACTTCTTCCCTGACGTCAGTGCGACAGGGGTATAAAAGAACCAGCCGACGCCATTTTCTTCAGTTTTTCTTGCCCCAGATGTCAGGTGCCCCCAGAAGGAAGGCAATACATAAAATTATGTAATAATGCAATGCAATATAATCAAAAAAACAGTAGTTGTAAGCAAATACACCATAAAAGAATACCCCTAGAGGGGAAGGAGGGAGGGAAACCTGGACTACAGCTGTATTAGCACTCGAACATCTACATTTACGGTAGGTACAAAACTGTACTATGTTCATCGTGCATACAGCTGCAGTCATAACAGATGGGTAGAATCCCAAAGCTAAGAAAGGGGTGGTAGGCACTAGGTGGAACTAGGAGGAGCCAAAATGCCCTGCAAGACTGCAGTGGCAAAACCTGCTCTAGATTTGGAGTATAATGGTAGGTTGTAGTGCTTGGAGAAGGTATGCACAGAACTCCAAGTGGCTGCTTCCAAAATATCCTTGGTAGGAACTCCTCTGAGGAAGGCTGCAGAGATGGCTGTGGCCCTGGTGGAATGAGTTCTAATGCCTGTGGGTACAGTTTTGCCATGAAAGGAATAGCAAAAGCGTATGCAGTGGGCTATCCATTTTGAGATTGTCTGTTTGGAAATTGGCTTTCCTTGAGCTCCTACCGCATAGGCCACAAAGAGCTGTTCTGATTTTCTGAAAGGTTTTGTTCTGTCCAAATAATAACGCAGTTGTCTGTGGATGTCCAAGGAATGTAGTAATCTCTCCCCTTTGTTTTGAGGATTAGGATAAAAAGTAGGTAAATGTATGGCCTGATTTAAAGCTACCCTGGATACCACTTTAGGCATAAAGGACGGGTTGGTTCGTAAGGAAACTCTGTCCTGATGGAAGATGATAAAAGGTGGGACAGCCATGAGAGCCTGTAGTTCTGAAACTCTATGAGCTGAAGTGATAGCCAGAAGGAAAGCTGTTTTCCAGGACAAATATTGCAAATCTGATGAGGCAGCTGGCTCAAAAGGAGGCAAAGTCATTTTTTCCAGAATGTAATTAAGATCCCAAGCAGGTATTGGTTGTTTCCTTGGAGGTCTTAAATTCTTAGCCCCTCTGAGGAACTGTCTTAATAGAGGGTGAGGGTCAGTGTTGTATTCTGCAGAAATGGCTGAGGCATGGATTTTGATGGAGGAGAACGAAAGTCCACTGCTTAGCAGTTCAGCCAAATATTGTAGTATTTGAGGTAAATTCAGTTTTCCAGGGTTCTGGCCCTTTTTCTCATTCCAGACACAAAAACTTTTCCATTTTGCGGAGTAAGTTTTTCTAGTTGATGGCCTTCTGGCCTCCAAAATGACACCCTGCACCTCCTTGGGAGAGTAGGGCCTGCTGTGATGCTAAGGAATCTTCCATGTGGCTAGATTGAGTGTTTTTAGCTGACTGTGAAGAGGTTTGAAGCTGTGCTGAGTCAGAAGAAGAGGCATTAGAGGCAGGGTCCATGGTGGGGAATGCATCAGGCTCCTCAGGAGTGGGTACCAGTGTTGCCTTGGCCAGTCCGGAGCAATGAAGATCATCTTTGGTCTGTCTGCTCTGGTCTTCAATAGGACTTTGGGCAGCAGAGGAAGAGGCAGGAAGGCATAAACTGTCATTGATGTCCAACTGAAAGAGAGAGCGTCCACTCTCCAGGCCTTTGGGTGGAAGATCCTTGAGCAGAATTTTGTCAATTGATGATTTTTGTGGGAGGCAAAGAGATCTATGTCTGGCCTTCCCCATTTTTGGATTATTTCTGTAAAAACTTTTGGATGCAACTTTCATTCATGTGGATCTGTCATATTCCTGCTTAGGTTGTCTGCCAGCGTGTTTTCCTTGCCTGGCAAGTACTGTGCTTATAGTTCCATTTGTAAGTCCATGGCCATGTTCCAAAGTGACATGGCCAGTCTGCATAGGGGATAAGAATGTGTTCCTCCCTGCTTGTTTATGTACCACATAACTGTGGTGTTGTCCGTTCTTATCAATAGTTGACCTGGTTGTAGAAGGTCCTTGAAAGCTATAATAGCATTTATTACTGCTAGCATTTCTTTTTGATTGATGTGAAGGTGCTTTTCTTTTTGGGACCATTTGCCCTGAATGCACCGGCCTGTCATGTGCGCCCCCCAGGCGTAGTCCGAGGCGTCTGTTGTGATGACTTGATTTGCTTGAGGATTGCTGAATGGAAGACCTGTGTTTGTTTGACATGCTTGAGCCCACCACAGGAATTCCTTTTGCAGACATGGAATTAGTGGTATTATTGTTTCCAAACTGTGGCTGTGCTGAGACCATATGTTTTTTAGGTACCATTGTAGTTTTCTCATATGCAGCTTTGCACATGGGATTAGTAAGATGCAAGATGCCATGAATCCCAGAGCCTGCAGGATTTTCCTTGCAGTCAGCCTGGTGCAATTTGCCAGTGTTCTGAAATATTGAATTAGTTGCCCCTGCTTCTCTGGCGTGAGGTAGGCCATCTGGGTGTTTGTGTCCAAATTGGCACCCAGGAAAATTATCTTCCGAGAGGGTATTAGCCTTGATTTCTCTTTGTTGACTGTGTATCCCAGAGAGTTTAATAACATTATTACATAAGCCAGATGTTTCAGAAGAATGTGCTTGCTGTCCGCTTGGATCAGGCAGTCGTCCAAATAAGGGTATATTTGTATCCCTTGAAGTCTGCAGTAGGCAATTACTGATGCCAGGCATTTCGTGAATACTCTGGGCGCAGTAGATAAGCCAAAGGGCAATGCAGAGAATTGATAATGGGTTGAACCTGCAAGAAATCTGAGGTATCTTCTGCAATTTTGTCTGATTGGGACATGTAGGTATGCCTCCTTGAGGTCCAATGTTACCAGCCAAGACTTCTTGCCCAGCATGGGAAGAAGCTGCTGTAGAGTGAGCATCTTGAATTTTGGTACGAGTAGGAATGTGTTTAGGATGGAAAGATCCAAAATAGGTCTCCAATCTTTTCCCTTCCTTGGCACCAGAAATAGCCTGGAATAAAAACCTTGACCTTGTTCATGTGTAGGTAGCTCTTGAATAGCTTTCATGTTTATAAGATCTGAAATTTGCTTTTGTGCCTCTTCCCTTTGATTGTGTGGCAGGTTTGGCATGCCTCTCATTTTTGGAAGGGTATGAAAATGGAATTTGTAGCCTCTGTTTATAATGTCTAGGATCCATTTGTCCTTTGTGACAACATGACAATTTTTTGAGAATAGTGCCAGCTTTCCTCCTAAGGGGGCTGCCATTTGAGACCTGGTTGGCATGCAAAGTGGAAAGTCATTGGGTTTGCTTTCTGAAAGATTGCAAGTTGTCCTTACCACCTCTTTGTGTAAGAGCTTGCCATTGTCTGCCTCTGTACGATCCTTGTGATTGTCCTCTGCCCCTTGGGCGCCTGTATCTGCCTCTTTGGGGTCTGTCTGTGGCAGGAAAGGACCAGTTTTTGGAAAGCCAATTTCTACTAAAACATGGGGGTTGAACCTGCAGAAATTCTTTCACAGTTTGCATTGATTTAGCCTTTTCCTCCATTTTCTGTAATACTTCCTCAGCATTTGCCCCAAATAGTACATCCTTTTGAAGAGGGGCGTCTAGTAATTTAGCTTTGACATGATCAGGCAAGGCTTGTTCCTTGAGCCAGGCATGCCTGCGTATGACTGAGCCTATAACAGCAGCTCTACATGAGGCCTCTAGAGCATCAAAACCATATTGTAAGGTATGTTTACCCACTTGTTCTGCACTATGCAGCAAATCCTGCAACTCCTTCAAGTCTGGTTGTTCAGGTTGTGACATTTTACTTTTCAATTGAGATAACAGAAACTGTTGGTATTTTAGCATATGAAACTGACAGTTTAAGGCCCTCATGGATAAGGTAGCCGAGGTATATACCTTTTTTCCCCACCTTTCTAATGATCTGGAATCTCTCTCGGAAGGCAGTGGATTTTTGGCAATGGAGGCCTTAACTCCCTTGGGCCCCTGTGAGATGGTTTCTAGGTCAGCAGCATGGCTTTTGTATAGAAATTGGTGTGAGTCAGTAACCCTGTAGTACCTGTCAGGCTTAACTGGAGCTGGAGGTAGAGAGTCTGGGTTAAGGCAGGCCCCCGAGTAAACATCATCTAGGATGTCCAAGACAGGAGGTATAGCCAGAGGCCTGTGCTGGGGTAACAAAAGAAATTCCCTGAGCCTTTTCTTGGAATCTGAATAATCCTGGCCTTCCCAGTGGAAGTGTTCCCTTAAGGTATGCAAAGTTTCCCCAAATGAGTAATCCTCAGGGGGGGATACAGAAGGAATAGACTCCTCTGCATCAGAGTCTTCAAAAGGGGAGTAAGACTGTTCCTGATCATCAGAGTGTTCTGAAATAATGGAGCCCTGATCAGAGGAGGGGGAATCTTCCTCCACTCTGGGCCGTTTGTCCGGAGGTGGCTGAGAACCTCTGATTAGAGTAATTCAATCCTCAGCCATTTTAAGCATCTGTTTCTTAGGCGTGGGGCCTGGAGATGGGCCCAGTGTAGCTGGTCTCTTCGGGTGCATGGTTGCTTTAGACTTGGTGAAAGCCTTGATGGAGAAAGAAGAGGAAGGTCTGAAGACACCTTGAGTGGAGGTGGACCTGTCCACATTCTGTGTTTCAACGCCAAGAGTGGCTTCGGTATCTGTAGTCGGGGTGTGGGCCGAGGAGCCTGCGACCTCGGGTGCAGGAGACACTGCCAAAGATGTGTCGTCGGTAATCAGGGGCTGCGTAGGCGCCTCGCTGAGAACCAGACCACGTGCAGTCGGCTTTGGCGTGGTGTCGGTAGAGGCCGCGGACCTCAAGTGTCGGTCCTTGTCTTTGCATTTTTTAGACAAAACCGGAGTCGGAGTATCCGACGACATAGTATAGTTAAATGCTTTCCCAAAAAAATGCTGGGTGAACTCCGCCCGACGCTTAATATAGTGCGTTTGTTGAATGTAGCACAAAAGCGACAGACCAAGACGTCGTGGTCTGGGCCTAAACAAGGTATACAGAGGGAATGGAAATCCTTATGTGGTATTTGCTTCCCACAAGAAATACAATTATTAACTTTGTCTGACATCGGTCTGAGGCAAGAAAAGTTTCCCCAATGGGGTACTTAGCTTTTAAGAAGACTTCGGTTTCCAAATTTTTCATAATCTCAGGAGCTGGCCGACCGGCACTTGCAAACTGCTTCTGCTTCGGGCACCGCGCGGCAAGAAAGACTGAAGAAAATGGCGTTGGCTGGTTTTTTTATACCCCTGTCACACTGACGTCAGGGAAGAAGCGACGACAACCGACGCCGGACCTAGACTTTGGAATTCGGCCGACCGAGGACCCGCCTGACGGCAGGAGAACCCATCTGTTATGACTGCAGCTGTATGCACGATGAACATCACATTCAGAGCTCACTGTACCCAAGCTACAGGAATTCACTCTACCCACACCACTACAAGCAAATTAGTATTTGCCATCCAATTAATATGTGATGTGGATATCCCACCTCTGACAAACAATTAATATGTGATGCCCGTGCCCTGGCCCAGCAATCAAGCAGCCTCAATCCTCACCACTAACACCAGAGAGGGCGTCTCATATATGAAGAAAGGATAACAAATGCACACAGTAAAGTGCAATTTTCCTTAAGAGCACACAGAGATAACAGTCAGTCCTGGGCTGGTCACTCCCTTGCTCTCCAGGTCCCCAATAAGACTCCCCACTGGAACAGCTATGGGGTCCAGATCTCAGCCTAGCTGGGTAAGCTAAAACCTCCAGCACCCTCTCTGTCCAACCAGTGCATCGTGTCCCTGCCCAAGTAGCTGACACACACACACTTTGAGATAAGAGTTTATACAACCACACAGACACTCCTGGGAAAGGCTGGCACAGGTTCTCTAGCTGTGCCCCTTTTACCTGACTATATAGTAGTACCACTTGCCACCACCCAGCTAATATTTATCAGCTACTCAAAGGCCCTTAAAAGGGTGCCCAATTATTATGGCGTAATATTATTATCCAATTGGTAGTATAACTAAACAGCCTAGGCTTATTAGTGTGACTTAGTACAGTAATCACTATAAATATGCAATGTACTCTAGAGCTTAAATTATGTCTACACAAAAAAGCCATAGTTGAAAGGTTTTAAAATATTTATTAATAAATAAAAAAGACAAGACAATACTTTCTACTACACAGTGCTAATCAAGAGTTCAGATATCACAGAGAAATACTTAAAATAATTCAGTAGTACAGTTCTGACATCACAGAAAAACACAGTCTAATCTTTCTAGTTGCTAGCTATTTCTAAAAGAAAACAAAAGTCTAAGATAACTTACATAAGAGCAAGACAGTGCTGATGAGTTGGATGGTCAAGACAAATTGCTTAATAATCTGTGGTTCTCTCTGTTTAAATTGAAATTGCAGTTCTGATTCACATTACATCATTCTTTGCACTTTCCTGGGGTTCCCAGGCTACACATTACATCATTCTTCACACTTCCCTTGGTTCCCAGGCTAACAGAAACTGCATTTACATTCTTAACATCTCCCTTTTGTTATCTTGCAGCTGGTCAGGACAAAGAGCAATAAAAATACATTTGCATGTTTAAATCTAGCAATTTAACTCTTGGTTAAAACAATAGAAAGGATTTCTTCATCTAGCCCATTCGGCACCACTGTCTACATCAAAGGGTCACCCCATGCTCTACTATGGTCAGTAGAGAGCACTGTTGTTTCATTTTTTCAGTTCCACATCTAACAGCAGTTTTTCCATTTAAGACAACAAGCCTGTAGTTTACATTCATATTTACAAATGACAGAATTATCTGCAAAATTCTATCTGGCTAGGTTGGCACCCTTCATCTATTTTTACCCACTCTTCACAGCTTCCCTTGACTTTCAAAACTCAGTTCTTGTTCCTATGAACAAACTTTCCACTGGTACCAGAGGATTGTATCAATGGCATAAGACTATAGAATGAAATTGCTCAATGTTATATTTCTTCTAAACTTCATTAAATAATTCTCTGGATTTAAATATAGTCAGCAGGATGTGTCCATTTTAATCAAATACAGTAACATGTTGTATTTATATGTTTTGCTTGGCACAGTATATAATGAAAATGTGCATTTCTTTTTGCATGGATACTCTACTGTATTTCTTCATTATCACTACATTTTTTTCTTGTGAGGATATTTGTAGTTGCCATATTTTGCACCTGGTTGCAGCATTTATACTGTCTCTGGGCTGTAGCAGTAAAGGGTTAAGATGGAGCAGTGAACTTGTAATGTAAACAAATGAAGTAAATAAAACTAGCCATCTTGTGTAGTCACTGTCACATTTGTCCATTTACTTCTGCCTAATTCATGGGTTTCCTTATGTGAATGAGAAGAATGAGTTTTATGTTCACCAATCATTGCAAATCACATACTGAAAAGTGTGAACTGAAAAAAGGGAAAAAAAACACACAAAAAACATGTTTTTGTGGGTGGGAGGGTGCACGCCTTCCTGCATCTCCTAATGTGGGAGTCAAGACCCCCACACCCACCAAACTTTTATATACCGACTCCATGTTTGTCCCACAGTGTAGAAAAGGTGAACTCTGGAAAAATACACCACTGTTTCGCACAATGCAATACATTGTGGTTAAAATTCCCACGACATTAAATTCTTGACCTACACCTGCTCAGCCAATGATGCAGTGCAAATGCATAGATAAGCCTTATTCATGTCTACAGCTCAGTATTGTATAAACATAGATGTAGATGAATGATAACTACGTCTGATCTGTATCGCTTTTAAAGTCTTTTTACCTTTTATTTATTTTTTATCCCCAGGACCTCATTTATAGTGGCTGAACCTCCAGTGCTCCTCCAACACCCCCAGCCTTGCTTCAGTGTTGGTGAAGCTTGTCTTGGATCTTAATGGTGCCCTGGGAATGCAGCCATCCCTCTTTCTGTCCAGTATTATTTTTTTTATATGTCGTATACACTTTTTCCCTTTCCCTGTCTCCCACAGTCATTGATTGCATCTGAGGGCAACTCCACTATTTAGATCATGCCTTTCCTTAGGAGTTTCACTAGGGCATCCATCTCTCCCTGCTGCTCCATCAGTCATCTGAGATACTACTCAAACTGGTTCGGCTGGGCCGTAGTTGGGACTTTATCCTGCTATGCTGCCGGAGAGGCTAAAGTCATTTTACTTTTCTCATGACAATCTCCTCACAGTTACCTCTATGTTTTATATATGTGTAAAGAATTTTGTATATCCATCCTCATCTGCACTCTGCTATTTTTTTTTTTAGGGCCAAACTGGATGCAGAATTAGCACAGGTAACTTCTTCATGGCATACCCAATGGGTACTTCATCATCCACCCCACTACTCATTTTTTATATGTCATGTCATTTTTGTTGATTACTTATCTTGATTAGCTTGGTGTAATCAGGCTAGTTGTCTCCTCTTCATGTTTTCACTTCTGATCTATGATTTTTATTCTCTTCCCCACTCTTTGTTAATGTATCCCCACAGCTTGTCCATGATTCCCAGTTGCTGGCACAGATCCATATTATTACTGGGTTTGTCTAAGATGTGAACTGTACCATCCATTAATTCCCAGTGTCTGTGCATGCAACTTGTCATTACTAAGGGATGAAAATCCACAAGGTGGTATGAGCATTGCTGCATAGTATCTGACTTCATTCAGCCAAGGTCACTGCTTCTGCAATAGATATGACAAGATCAACGATAATTTCCTTCCACAGGTCAAGCTTCCACCAAACTGTCCAGTTATTCTCTCTGTATATTTTAGAGGTAGACAGTTTCTTAGTTCTCTGCTAGGATAATGAATTCTCCCATGGTTATAGTTCTCTTCTTGTATGTATGCTCTAAGTACAAACAGAAAGCACATTGACTAACTACTTTAGTGAGCTATTATGAAACCAAACGTTATTAAGATGTGTACAGAAATTCCCAACTACAGGCAATGTGACCAGCTACTGTCTGTTATATTAATGTATTTAGTTTAAATTTTTAACATTTCTGTACATATTTACTTAAGTAACTAAGCCAAACTGATTAACTGCTGTATTTTAGGATTGGTTTTAATGCATTACTCTTTACGTCATATTTTGTACTGACAATGTATGTCTACCTACAGCAATATAAGATTTGTATTTGGTAGCATTCTGTATACATTTTTATTTAGTTTAGCTTTTTAATGCAGTAACAGTGCTGACATTTTTGCTTTTCTGTTTTAACCTGTTTGGCCATCTGCTCATTTTACATTTGAGCTTACCACTGTCTTTCTTTCCTGCATCAGTCTGCCTGTAGGCCATATTTACTGACAATGGATCCATTACCTTCCCTTTTGTCTCAAGCACTACTTCTCAGACTCCCATTGTTTTTATCTTTATTAATCTCATCCATACTTTGCTAGTCTGGACATCACATGTTCCGGCTGCCTTTCTGTTCAATATCAATATTACTATATTTCAGCTCCTAGTCACTCATTTATTTTTAGAATGGTAGGTCTTTCTTTGTTGAGAGGTATGTTCTTTTGCGACTGACTACTGCCACTTCAGCTAAGGAAGTCCCCTCATAATACATACAGCAATGGGCTAGGATACAGAAACATTAATACCAGCAATAAGCCATTTTTATCACTGGTAGTACCCTTTCCTGATTCTTAAACAACCGTTCTGCAGTGCTTACCTCAAAGAGTCGCACCATAGTGGACTATCTTTCTGGGTTACTACAAATATGCAGACTCCAAGCTGCTATCTCAGAAAGTTAACAGTAATTATAAGATTACTAGGACTTGTGCTTTGGCACCTGCGCTTTATTCACGACAATAGAGTAGTTATTATCACACAGGGTAACTTTCTAGTCTGAGCACTAGAAAACAAGCTTAACAGTCAATAAAGCCTTAGTATTCAATTTTAACAGTATAACAAAACTTTGTTCAGTTAAGATAGTCTGTTATTTTATAAAATGGTTGTTGGACAAACTGGATGACTATAATATAAACAATGTTTTATATAATTTCATTAGAAATGTTAAATTGGACAATTATTATATTGCAACCAATAAAGTATCTTTAAAAAACACACTGATTACTACTGCTGATCTTCAGACTTAACTGTCAGAACCTTAGACTGAGACACTAAGACATTTTTCTTCTCTCTGTCTCTCTCTTTTTTTTCATTCAGCCTGTATACTGTACTAACTGCACACAACATCCATATATTCTAACCTAATACTTTATTCTCTTGGTAGTCCCTGCCTTTTTCATAACAGATCACTTCATTGTGAACTGGACAGTATTGCAAATTCACATTTTCTGTCAACCAAAACATCTCACAGGGACTGTTTAATTACACAAACTTACAAATTATAAATCATACCAATTTGCTTTCCTTCTGTGGATTTAACTGATCTCCCTGCACATCTCTTGTATAGATATGTATTTCCTTATTAAGTGGCAGAGCAGCCTTTAAGGCTGTTTTCTTCTCTGCTAAATGAGCACTGACTCTAAAGTAACATGCAAAAAGAACCTGACAGGCCATACTTTTGAATTCTAAAGTTTCAGGCTCACACACACACACACACACACACACACACACACACACACACACTGGTTTGTCTTTCAGGTGTAGCTGTCATGCCAAGCTTTCCTGCTGCACACTCTCCACATTGTCATTTGAAAAGTGTATTTTGCCAATAAGAAAGAAATTGTGTACTTGGAGGGCCTCAACACCCTTGGAAGGGCATTAATTACACATTATACAACGACCCCCATTAATATTCCAAAACGTGCATGCTGATTGGTCAGCGTGCACATTGTAAATCATAGTTATAGTAATGGAAAAAGGTCCGGTCGCCTGGACTTTTTCCATTAATATAATTCCTTTTTTTTTTTTTACAGCAACGGAGAACGCAAGATCTCTGTTGCTTTTTACAACCTGTCTCACTATGTTAAACAAGTTTAACATAGTGAGACAGCTTTAAAAAACTGTCTCGCTATGTTAAACCCATTTAACATAGCAAGACACTTTAAAAAGCAACGGAGATCTTGCTTTCTCCGTTGCTTTTTTCAAAACTGACTCGCTATGTTAAATGGGTTTAACCTAGCGAGACAGCTTTAAAAAAAGCAACGGAGAGTCTCCGTTGCTATTTTTAAAGCTGTCTCACTGTATTAACCTCCTTTAACATAGCGAGACAGGTTGTAAAAAGCAACGTAGATCTTGCGTTCTCCATGCTTTTGCCCACAGCTCTGATGTACTGCGTAAGTATACGCATGCGCAGTACATCAGAACTGCCGCAGAATACCAGACAGCTGTGGAAGGGTAGCATGGAGGCATTATACAATGCCGTTATTTTTTTTTTCTTAAATAATGTCATTGTATAATAGCAATAACCCACTTCTGGGTGTGGGTAATGCTGGATTTACACACGGTTGGCTTTGTTTGGCCACTCGGGCTTCACCCTCGTGACCAAACCACACCAACCATGGGTAAATCCAGCATTACCCACACCCAGGCGTGGGTTATTGCTATATTAACTCGCACCCTGGAGAGCATTATTGCTCTTAGAGAATGGACTCTGTAAAATTGTTGTGTTTTACTTAATTCTGTTTTTTGGTACTATATTATTTTTTTTTTTTTTTATATTTTGGATGTAAAATAGTTCCTGTTCTTAATGTTTCAAACATTCTGTAGTATATGTTTATGGTGTTGGAGGAAGCATTTTTTATCAAAAATATTAAAAATAAAATAATATAGTGCTTAAAAAATAAACAAGTAAAACAATTTTGTAGAAAGCCCATTCTCTGTCTGTCTGTCTCATACACAGTCTCTTCTGCTTTCACACACACACACATACACACACAGTCTAATCTGCTTTCACGCATGCATTGACTCACACATAATCGCTCTCACTCTGTTTTGATCTCACACACACACACAGTCTCCCCTGCTTTCATACACGCATTCTCTCTTTCTCTCAAACTCACACACACACACACACACACACACACACACACACACACACACACACACACACACACACACACACACACACACACACACACACACAATCACTCAGACAAGATTGCTTTCACTCTCTCTCAATCTCTCACACACACAGTCTCCTCTGCTTTCATACATGCATTCATTTACACTTGCAGACGGAAACATAAACACACTCATACACATACATACACATGGATACACTTTTTCTCTGTTTTTGCACTCACCAAACAGCAACAGAGCTGCTTGGTGAGTATAAAGTAATGGAGACCATTAGTTTTTTTTCTGCCCAAGCTCCATTGTGGCTTAATATGTTGCCGTGAAGCGGCGGACTCATTTTTCAGCAGGCATTACTTGTACATTAATACCCTTCTGGAGAATGTTCATTCTCCAGTCAGGGTGCTGATGTACAGTTTGCCCATTCTCTAACAGGAACTTAATAACTCCATATGAAGGGCTTGTGCTAGTTTACAGGCTGACGTAATTGCAAAACCTATGCTGGTCTAATAAAATGTATTACATCAGATCTGTGTTTCATTGTCTTTGTGTTTTCTGTTAGTGGACCGACATAGCATTTCTTACTTTTTTACCCGTATAGCTCTGGAAGAGAAAGCAGATGTATGCATGGTATTGTGTATACAGACAGTGCATGTTTCTGTATTCATGAATAGCATATCTTTTCACTTGTTAAACATTATTTATACCATTCATTTACAGCAACACTGTCAGGCTTAAGCAGGAAACAAAATAAATAACCAACTAGGCTTTCTGAAAAAAAAAACATGTATTTAACAAACTATAAGAACATAAACCATAATAAGTAAGTCAAATTGAAAAAAAAATCCAGTACATCTTATTGCACAAAATAAGTAAGTTATTTACTTAAAGAATAATCCATGACTGTGTGCAGATATATCAGGATTTACCCAAGGCTGGTGTGCCTGACTGATCAAACACAGCCAACTGTGGGTAAATCCTGATATACTCACACACAGGAGTGGATTATTGTTATTATACAATGATGTTATTTAAGAAAGAAATTGGACATTTTTCTTAAATAATGTATTTGCATAATGGCACTGTAGTATTTCTCTGCGTTCTTCCTTGTTTACTGATGTACTGTGCATGTGTTTGGGGCTTACATTCCCATGCTTGCACAGGACAATAGTACAGTGCAGGAGAAGCACCTAAGCAGAGAGAATCTCTGTTGCTGCTTTTTCTCTCTCTTTTTTTTTAACTGCCGCGATTTTGCTAGGGACCCTGTAGAAATACAAGGAAAATCATGTATATTTCTGATTCTTTAGTTTTGCAGACTGTATCTGATTTTTCTCATATTTTGCTCTGTCCCTCAGCATATGCCAATAGAAAGTCTTGGACACTCAATGGTATTTCAGCAGCCAGACTTTTTTTCTATTGGTATATGCTCAATTTACAATAGGAATGCTGGTTGGGCTGTCAAATTAGTGTGCTTGCTTTTGAATAGTAATGAGCAGTCACTGTATAATAAAGTGCATATCATGGTACACATGCTACATGCCTATCAATGGCCATGCTAATATGTTGTGTTTTGCTTATGCACGGTGGGAAAGCCAGTGCGGATTATTAGGGTCTTTGACACTTTACTTAAAATAGATATACTGAAGCTATAATATTGTAAATTCTCAGTTAACCGGACCTCAAGCAACCAGAACTCTCAAGCAACCAGAAAAAAATAGAAGAAATACAGTACAGTGTGAACAGTTCAGTTTTTCATGTCCCCCCCCCCCACCTTGTAGGAACATACCTTACGTTTTTAGAATTTTAGAGTTTTAAAAAGAAAGATACAAATAAATTCCCTCTCTCCCCAACCTGAAAACAAGTCAAAAAGTACGTCAGCACTTGCTCCATACTCACTCAGTCAGTTTGTATCAGATTGCACATTCTCTTTTTGATCTTTCACACACACACACACACACACACACACACACACACACACACACACACACACACACACACACACACACACACACACACACACAGCCTCTTCAGGTTTCATACATGCATTCATTAACTTTTTCTCTCTCTGATCTCTCACGCACACAGTCTCTTCAGCTTTCATACATCTCTCCGATCTCTCACACACAGTTGCTTCTGCTTGCATACATGCATTCACACACACTCTCTCTCTCTTTCTGTTCAATTCATTCAATTCCAATCCACTCAGAATGCTGCTAAAAACTGTTCCATGTGCCACTCTTTCTAGTGGAAATATGAGTTTAAAATATTATTATTCCAGCCAGGCTTTTAATGACTGTATCTCAATATTAAAATCAAATCAATACAGTGTTTATGGTATAGTATAGTACAGTCTTTGTCAGGTCTGTTTTTAATAGTAACTCTCAATCAACCAGAAACTACACTTATTCAGCATCTACCAATCCCCATGGGTGATGGTTAACTGAGAGTTTACTGTACTGAATTAAAATTTTGAAATAATAAAATGCTGAAAGGAGAAAATGTTGAAATAACCGTAAACATAACTGAAAACTATGATAACAAGGCTCCTGCATGGAGAAAATCCAGTTATCTTCATTTATGCTGCTGTAGGTATTTCAATTTTCCTCCTGAATTTCTAGACTTAAACTTCAAGAACAATGAAGAAAATGCATAGCCGGTTCCTTCTGCAAAGTGCTTTTACATTTTGCATTTCATTATGTGATAGTATCTGTTAGCAGAGTGTTAGGCTGTGGCCTCAGCCACATTTATCAGCTACTTGCTTAAAGATGTGAAGCAGCTTAGCATTATATCACCTGCCAGTGGCAGCAATACAGAAAACAATGATTTTTTTGAGAAATTACAGGGTCCAGCAAACATCATACACTGCTAGGACTGCTGCTAGGACTACTGCTGGAATTTAGCAGAATAACTTACCAGGAGTACAATAAAATAAGCACAACTGTTAGCAGTGGACTAATTACTAGAACAAGTGTCAATGATGTTTTAAATTACTGGTATAAATTGTGTTTCCTGAACACCCAGCACAGCCTTACAAGACACTCTGATACATGAACAACTAGAGTTATTAATGTTGTAAGTTAATGTAAAGGAGAGCTATAATTATGTAATTTAAGGTCACATCTTGGAGAAATAGTCAAGGCAAAACAGTGAAGGTGATGAATATTGCAGAACTGATTGCTGGCTTGTGGACTGAGGGACAGGGTTTTTATGAAATAAAGATTACAGTTAATGTGTTTGTGTTTGTATGCATAATCTGTATAAGTGTATATCTATCAATCTGTTTACACACCGACCCACGGGCGTGCGCCCAAACACACACACACACACACACACACACACACACACACACACACACGTACGTACACATGCAAACATGTCTGTATATATCTTTATCTGTATATCTATCCCCGGGATTCAGTATGCTTCTGTGTAGGAATAGCTTATTCCTGCATGGAAACGACTGTTTAAGAGTAGCACGGCAGCGTGCCATGCATAGTTATGAAGGCGCGCTGCCTCTGCTCCTAAACGGACATGGAGCATGGACGAGTGCAGGGTGTGTGTCTGGGAGCAGAGCTCTCACAATATACATGCCCCTGCACTCAAGAATTGCCGATCAGCAATTACAATGAGCGAGAACGCTCATGGGGGGGGGGGGTTGCCACCTCTTCAAATGCCCAAAGTGGGACTGTTAGTGTGCAAACATGACATGTTGCAGGACAAAACACACCCACAGCCATTGCAAATGTCAAAGCCCCACTTCCCAGGAAAAGCCTACAGTCATAGCAACTGAAACACGCTAGGATGCCTGTCAAATGTGCAGATACATGCAGAAATCCACAGCAATAAGTGAAACCTGTCCCTTCCTAGAGAAAATAACACCTAACATTTTTTTTATCAAACTGATTAAGTTTAACCATAGCTGCATGGGTTTGCCCATTGCTTAGTTACACATACTGAAGCTTAAATGAAACAAGAAGCTAAATAGCAACATATATTCAATCAAAGCAGTGCTGCAGTAGTGTAGTGGTCGGAGCATTTACTTTGCGAGCAGTCATTCCTGGTTTGATCCTCACTGTAGTAAATTCCATTTTCCATGTGAAAGCAATTTATGAACATTTTGTTTGCTGTATAGCCTACTAAATAACATATATTTGTGAACTGGGTACTGCATTAAGTGCATATGTGAGGTGTCATTGTAATAATGTGGTAAAATCCATAGATAAACACAAGTGCCACATACAGTATTTGTACCCACGAATCAGGGATGCTAAACAAAGTTATAATGTGTAATGAATGATAAATCCATTCCATACAGCAAATAGTGTAAAAAATGTATAAAGTGTCCAAATCTACCACTTTCCCAAGATCCATGTTTCATTTCTTTCTAAATTAGTGCGGGGGTAAGTGGGAGTAAGCACTTCTAAGCAGTAGTAATTGGGTTTAAGCCTGTTTGCATGGGGGTAAGCAATGCCTATGTACTACAAGCAATTTAGAGGCTGAGTGTAAGAAAATGTAACCGGAAGTTAGCAACGCTTACCGTCGTACAAAACCATGCAAACCCGCTTACAGCTGCTTAAAAGTGCCTTAATCACTCTGTATCCAACAGCCCCTGTTCTTCCCAGCAACAACATAAACAGCTCTTGAACCCAGAACCCTGTATACTATAGTCACAGCAGTTAACCAGTAAGCCATCAGAGCTGTACATAAAATTGAGGTATACCCAAACAGGTCCTCACTATAGCAAAATCACAATTTACATGTGAAAGGAATCTATAAACAGTTTTTTGTTTTATAACCTACTAAATAATACATATATGTGAATTGGTGTACTGCATTAAGTCTAGATGTGAGGTGTCATGGTAATAAAGTGGTGAAACCCCCGATAAACACAAGAACCCCATACAGTGTACATACACACGAATCACGGATACTAAACAAATATATAACATGTAATGAATGATAAATCAATGCCAAACAGCAAATAGTGTGCACGTTTAAAAATAAGCAATGCTAAGCATTGCACACCTCTGCTTACCAGGTGTAAGAAATGCATAGCCCAGCTAAATTAATTTGCTCATTGGTATGCCTTTTTAAGCAATGCCAACCTTAGGTAAGCAGGTTTGCCCATAGCATAGCATTTTCAAAACCATCCAATTATGGCAAAGTGCAGGAAATTGGCCCTATTTAAACCCCACAGGTGGGAATACATCTCATAACTGGTTGCAGCTTCTTCCTGCAGGCACAATGGCTGGTGTCAGGGAAGGATCGTGCTTCCGAGCACAGTGCTGGGGCATCCAGGAGTCCAAGGTCATGGCAGGACTCCTGGTAAAAGATCATGAAGAGAGACTGCTGTATGGCTTGTACCAGGGTTCCCAATATAAAGCGGAAGCCTGGGACTATCTCACCCATGACCTCACCAGTGCCACTGGCATCCCTCGAACTGGTGAGCAGGTCAGGCATCACTATGCCAACCTGAAATGGAGGAAGAGGGAGCTCTTGGATCGGATCAGTGGACCCAAGAAGTTAGGCAGGGTGATGTCCCAGCAGTGTGTAAGTACTCATTCTGACTGTTTAATAATTGCCAGGTCATGTATATTATGGATAGTTATGGCTAAATATTCCTCTTATGTCTCTGACAGTGGCAGCGGAGTGGGCTGTGAATCAGGAAGCACATGCATGTAGGCTGCAAAGGCTGCCTCATGAGGCAGATTTGTAATAATCTTGCATGTACTGTCATAAGAAATAAATCTAAAAGTAGTAGAAAGTTAATTGCAAGTATAAAACCTGTATTGTATATGGGATGTACTAAATAAACCAGACAATATGGCAGGAAGAGTCTTGTATAGGTTGTATATAAATAAAAAGGTAACAGCCTGGCAATAAAGTTCTAACTCCTGGACTGCTTGTGTTTACTCTGGTATCATATGGTAATGTAGTGTTGCATTCTCTTAACAGTACTGTTGTATTAAGCACTGTTACCCACACTGTGCTACATAAATAAAATGTGCAGGAATGTCTGTATACGACTGTTGTAATCACAAGGTCATATTGTATAACTGAGGGAGACTTAGACAGAAAACAGTGAAAAGATACACAGCAAAATACAAATAGCACACTCAGCTGAGATATAAACTGTTGTATTTGTAGCACACACAGCCATGGTTTGGATCCTGGGAGTAGTAGTAAGCTGTATGCAGAATCCTACCCC